>NC_068988.1:4426827-4432239 GCF_001194135.2 Octopus bimaculoides
TATATGGCATCAGTCTCTTTCTATATATATTGCCCTTCATACATGCCGATTCCTTAGTCTGCTATTTGTTGTCTACGGAAACACACAAACGATATATATATATATATATAATATGTATTTATATGCATACACACACTCACTCACACACACACACACTCACTCACACACACACACTCACTCACACACACACACATATATTTGTATGTATTGTATGTTTTGATATGCAGATCTAAAATAAGAAACTATTTAAATTCCTGAGAGCTAACCTTCTCTCAAAGAATGGAAGGATGCAACTGCAGTTGGCCATTATTCATAACAGAACATTCCAGTTATAAGAAATGATGTTGAAGTTGTCTAACAAAGAACGAGGAAAAGTAAAACAAAAAGGAAAGAAAACAGTTGAGGGAGAATGAAAATAAAGAAAGTACAGAAAATATATAGGAAAACGGAATTGTTGTAAAAAAAGAAACAAAGATGTCGGAAAGATAGAAAAAGAGACAAAGAATGATATAGAGGTAGAAAAAAAAGAAAGAAAAAGGAAAAAGAGTAAAATAAAGAAATACAAGAGAAAATTAGGGAGTGAATAAGAGGCAAAGGAAATAAATGAAGAGAAAAAGAACGGGAAGAAAGTTAGTGAAAGATAAAAGAAGACTAGAAAATAAAAGTAGACAAATAAGGAGAAAGAGTGAGAGAGAGAGAGAAGGTGTAAAAGGATTAGAAGCAATGCTATATTAATAATATATAATTGCTTATCTGTTTGTTTAGCCATGTCTCTAGAGTTTGTTGTTGTATTAGTTTATGCAGAGGCAGATGTAGCCTTTCCAGATGAGCTTTATTCAAAGATTTGATGTCAGAAATAGATGGCTTTCACACATCTTCAAGACAATTCTTACTCATTCTTTTGCTTTCATTTTCTAATTATTTGCTGCTGTTCTTTCTTGTCTTTTTTTAAAAATTTTGCTTTGTTGTTTTTTTTCACAAGGAAATACATAAAAATTTCGTATCTATCTCGCTTTATTTTCATTTTTGTTTGCCTGTTCAGAGTAGTTTTCTTTTCTGGAAGATTCTACAGAGAGAAGGAAGCACATTATAAAAGTAATAAGAAATCACCAAAATGAAATCACAGGAAAATAATTTCTACCAGTCTATTTTGTTTTTGTTTTTTTGTTTTTTCTTAATCTTACTATTTTACTATTATTTTTCCATCAACTTTGCAATTGCTGATGTTAACAGGGCAACCGATTGCCAAACGAAAGAGTCGGTGGTTTGTTACCCATTAGAGACATTATACGGTACCCAAAGCCAACAAACAAGTCTAGGAACTATAATCAACTAACTATAACCAAGGGTAGGTAGATACAATGTGAAAAATTAATGATGGATGGCATAACTTCAAGACCAAACATTTGAAATATTTAAAACTGAATTTGGTCGTGTGTATAATATTTCTTTATTTGATTCACCTGTATTTTGTTTATAAAAAATGTAAAAGAATACACTAAGGTCGAGCTGACTTGAAACAATGATAAAAGACACTTGCTCAAGATGCCATGCTATAAGATCGACTCTGTGTCCTCATGGTTGAACTTCTTGACCATTTAGCCATGCTGCATCCAAATAATTTTTAGCTATCAAATTTCACTTACAAGGAATTTGTTAACTCGAGTCTGTAGAAGAAACTTGCTCAAGGTGCCACACAACGAAACTGAACCTAGACTGCTAGGTCGGCATTAATATATTCATTAAGATGATGTACACATAATTACTTATCTTATCATTTATTGGAAATTGATCCATTCGATTTTGAAATCTGAATGTTATCTCTTGCAATAAGTGCTGGTGCTTTATAAATTGTTGCCAGTTACACATATACACATAGACATATACGTGATTACGATATTGAGGATTAAGTATAAATGCTTCGATCAGATCTCCCAATAAAACCAAATTGACCAGGTAGGCATTAAAATTACTTATCATATCAGCCAATCGCTTCACGTAAACATTCACGATGATTGCAGCACATATTTTGGAATTATGCAGCACACACACACACCTCTCTCATTCCATCAGACATCGAATTATCTGAAGTTTGTATTCCGTCTTTTTCAAGGTTTTTAAGATGTGATACCATTTCCTTTCTTATCCGTTTTCAATCTGAAATCTCCTTTGTCTGTTGTATATGAGTCGAAGTAGAACTTTTTTCTTTCTTTTTTCTTTTTTGTGAATGACTGTGAATTTCTTTCCGTTCTGTAAAGAGGCTGCTTCCTCCTAACTTGATAATTGGCTCTTATTCAACAGATAGGAGTTTTTCGTCGGCAAACACTGTTTCCTCTTCAAAGAAAGCGTGCCCCACATACCACCTCGCATTTTCATAGTTTCTTTGGATTAGGTCCGCTGTGTCATTTGATTATCTTTATTGGTTACCGTTCTCACCGGTGAATTAGGTTTTAGTGCTACACAGGGTACTTTCTGCTGCTTGTTTACTGAGAGAATTTTCCTCCTTATTTCCGCAGATTACGGTTTAAAGAAAAAGGTCCTTGAGTTTCATGGTTCCAACAATCTGCCCTTCAGGTAATGAGGACAGAACAATTGCATTTGCTGATGAGTTGTCTACAGATCGACAACTGCAATAGTTTGTTGTTGTGATCTTTGTTCTCTTAAATTTTCTGTGCAGAAAATTTCTAAATAAATTTTACTACCACATGTGTAGCAGCAAGTTGGACCGTCTTGAATGCTGAATTATAAATTCTTCTTTGCAGGCCTCTTCTCCAGAACACAATTCTGACATTGTTTTGTGGTTTTGCGGAGACATGAAAATTTGTATGCCCATGGTGTCCCTTACCAACCACATATTGCCAAAAGCTACATCTACATTGACCACTTGCTCATATTGCAACCACGACTGTGACTACTAGCCTAAGGTTGACATCATTATTGATATCCTTGATGGAGACCGCTTATGTTTCTTTTTCCCAAATACTCCAAGACCAACTCATGGATAGGTGTGTCAAGTACTATGTGAACTTTCTCTTTTGTCAGACATTGCGTTTTTAAGATGGCATGTATAGTGTCATATGCTATTCCGCTTCCAGTCAAGAATATTTCTCTTAAAGTATTTGCGAAGACATCTTCTACACTTACATTGATAAAGCAAGGAAACTCCTGTACTTTTGGCAAGACAAAGTCTGTTACTGAGATTCATTGTGGTACACTTGTACTTGTCCTGTGTTAAAAATCTGTCCAGGTTTTCAACCTTCCTTCAAGATGTTCTATATCAAGGGTTTTTTAATTTTTAAAGAAAAGGTTAGCTTTTCTGTTTCCATTTGAACGCATGATGTGGTTTGTGAGCACATACTGCTGGTGTCGTTAAAACTGTTGCTCATTATGCTTTTTTTTTTTTGAATTGCTATTTTTCATATTTTCTGATTTTGTTTTTCTGTACCTTAATATTGGGTTGTCCGGAAAGTTCGTGCCGATTTATAGTAGCTTACCTTTCGACTTATTTTAGAAAATGGTTGAGTCCATAAAATAGGATTTGACTGCACCTCCATTTAGAGCACAGTTTAAGCTATCTTTTCGTGGAAGAAGGTTTATGTTCCTATAACTTGTGTTAATTTTGTAACCCTTTAAAATGGAAGATAAGAAAGTTCATTTTAGGCACTTGATGCTTTTCTTTTTCCGTAAAGGGAAAGAAGCCTCACAAGCAACCAAAGAAATATGCGCAGTTTACGGTGATGTTTCTTTATCCGAAACAACTGTACGGAAGTGTTTCGCAAGGTTCCGAGCTGGAGATTGTAGCCTTATTGATAAAGAGCGATCAGGGAGACCATCCACTACAGATGATGACCAAAGTGGATTAACTTAAATTTTTCCTCGTTCAACAGCAGTATATTTTTCTTTTCCACCCATTGGATGACAGTCAGTAGATCTGACTGTAGGTATGCCCCGTCACCCACTTCATTGATGACGAGTATCTCAAAATATGCATGCGATCGGCGACATTGCATGACCAATATCCATCCACACTCGCAAACATATACTGCCAAGTAGAATTAGCATCTTTCTTTTATACCTACATGTAGTGTGTTAAGATTTAGACCGCAGTAAATACAGTTTCGATCATGGAGTAAATTTATTCAAATATTAATCATAATAAGGTGTGGGGTTTTACATATAATAATGAAATGATAAAAAGAAAGAAAGTATACACGGTATACACTGAAAAAGAAGAGACATATGCACAGTATACAAAGGCAAAAAAAAGAAGAAAGTAGCGGTGAAGATGATAAAGATGTGACCCTCATGAAACAGGAAGGCCTCTTGGCATAATCGAGGAACCCCACTGTCCAGATTGGTACCATCCACTCTAGCTATTTTCGCAACTTTCACCCACCTTTCAATAAACTCACATAATAATAATAATAATAATAATAATAATAATAATAATAACAACAACAACAACAATAACAACAACAACAACAACAACAATAATAATAATAATAATGAATGTTGTAATTGAAGAGCTGAAGCAGCGTATGCTTGCCAAGAAAGCAAAGCTAACTACGTTTGAACAACGGATTAAACAATACCAGCAAAACCAATTGTTTAGAGTCGACTAAAAAAGATTTTATCAAGAAATTGATGAGGATATAGAATGTGAAAGATTAGTTGCTGATGAAAATTGACAGATTTTAGGTAAGACGTGGAGTAAGCAAGAACAGCATAGTACTGCAGCTGGAAATTGAAATACAAAAGATGTGGCATCTTAAAGCGAGAACTGTTCCTGTTGTTGTAGGTGCCATAGGTGTGATCAGAAAAGGATGTCAGAGACATCTAGATAAGATTCCAGGAGAATCCTGTCTCAGAGAATTCCAAAAGATTGTGCTGACAAATACTGCTCACACCCTTAGAAAAACCCTGTCAATTTCAATGTCTGTGTTGTATTACATGAAAATATTTCACTAGTGACTCTGCCACTTCTCCTCCCCAAGCTTTCAGTCATACTGTAGCATCTCCTATCCTTCACTCGCCCTAGGACACTCTAATGTGTCTCGGCAAGGGATTGGAACAAACATGCAGATTAAAAGTAAATAAAGACAATAATAGTAATGATAAATAATTTTAAAAAGCAAAGTACCAGGACCTAGCCACTGAGTTAGAGAGACTATGGAAAGTAGAGGTAAAATGTATCCCAGTAGTTATAGGTGCCTTAGGAACTATTCCTAAAGATTTGAACAGATAGAGGAAATAGACATAAAACCCAGTTTTGTAAAGCTCCAGAAAACAGTGTTAGTAAGGACTGCTAGGATACTTAGGAGGGTTTTTGGCATCTAAGGTTACTTGTTGAAGTTTGATCTTCGGAATTTTTCTTTTTTGACAGTTTAATTGGTTGACCGTATTTGAAATATA
>NC_068988.1:4432305-4433291 GCF_001194135.2 Octopus bimaculoides
ATATATATATATATATATATATATATATATATATATATATATATAATAATAATAGTAGTAGTAGTAGTAGTAGTAGTAGTAGTAGTAGTAGTAGTAGTAGTAGTAGTTGTAGTGATGATGATGATGATAATCTGAAATAAAAACAACTACTACTAATACTACATTAAATGTGATAAAAGTTACTGCAATGTCCATGGACGGGAAACAACAATTGGTGTTGAATAACATGACCTTTGTTTCCAAAGGTGAATGATTTATCAGGTGAACGTTCGCAGGTTTTCACAAGATCTAACTGAAGTATTCAACGTTTTTTTCCCCAGTTATTATTTTAAATAACCATTTTTATTATTGCTTCTGTTAACTGTAAGGTTAATCACTTCATGTCCAGAAATTTCCAAAGCTTGCGGCAACAATCTATAGTTCACCTTAAAGCTATTTCATGAGAGAAGATCGTAACCAAATTTTCCAACCTTTACACACTCATTTTATTGTCTCATGCTATTAATTAGCTTTAAAAGGAAGACAAGATATTAATACGCGAGGCGAGGACGAGGAAAAGAAGACGGAAGAAGAAGAAAAGAATTCGAAGGTGATGAAGTTGAGGAAGTAGAAAAAGATGGTGAAGATTATGATGATGTGGAAGAAGAAGGAGAATAACAACAACAATAACAAGACGATTTTTCATTATAACTTGCAGTTTTAAAACTCTTAGTATTCTTAAAATCTAGCGACAGCAATTTGCTTGTATTTTATTGCTATTTCTGTCCACATACAATTCCAATAGAAATTGATGCCGCAGAATGTCAAATTTATCACTTAGATGGAAGGGAAAAAAACGTACGAAAAAAAAAATTGATGATCATACATATCTATATCAGATTTCACTCAATCTAACTTTCTAAAGCTAGCAACAAACAGCTGACTTTCCCTTTCTCTCTCTCTCTCTCTCTCTCTCTCTCTCTCTCTCTCTCTCTCTCTCTCTCTCT
>NC_068988.1:4433918-4448621 GCF_001194135.2 Octopus bimaculoides
ATATATATATATATATATACACGTTTCTTAAATGTATGTATATATGTCTGTATGAATGTACGCATGTATGTGTGTTAATGTATTATATGTATATGTGTATGCATATATGTGTATGCATATATGTGTGTGTTTGTATGTGTGTGAGTGCATTTACCTATACACACACATAGACACATACACACATGTCGTTCCCATCGTCACACCGTCAGCACTTCACCAATTGCAATTGTAGTTGTGTTTTCTCTGCATCAATGGCTACTGAATAGTTTGAACGACGTCGTCTAATAAAGCAAGTATTTTTGCAGAAGTGTTTGATGGAGTGATTAAATTATTTCAAAGATGAATAAAATATCCATGAGATTGATCCCTGGATTCACTCAAACTCAAAGGAAAGCTAACATGAAAGATGTATTCAGCACTGTTAATAGATAATTGCAAGTATTTCCCCGAAGAAAAGATCTTCTATTTAATGCCGTTTCCATGAATTTCATTTTTTTCTTTTCTTGCTTTTCATTTCTTTTCGATAGACTCTTCTCGATATTTCTGTTGATGTGTCAAGTGGCAGAGAGAAGAGATGCAAGTATTCCAGTCTATGAAACAGTTTTGATTTTTCTTTGAAAGTCATTTCAATTCACTCAAGCTGCTAATACTCTCGAGAGAGCATTGCCCGCCTTGAAATATAGTCAGAGTGTACTACACTGAGCGGTGATCCCCGGGGGAGGTGGTAGACTTACATGACACAAGCAAAAGCAAGAAGCTACCGTAAAATCTCTCACCAAAAATAAAGCTGGTAACAAATTTCTCCCCGGTTAAACACTACTCTTCTTTCTTACAGCCTGTCTTTAAATCAGTCAAGTGGACTGAGCTAAGTCAAGTTTTCTTCTTTGTTTGTGGGTGCAGTGCAGCTTGGGCTTCGTTATATTAGTAACGATGAAGAGTGAACTGGTAGAATCGTTAACGCGTCGAACAAGATGCTTAGTGACATATCTTTGCAGTTTGCGTTCTAAGTTCCAGTTCCGCCGAGGTCGACTTTGTCTTTCATTTTTTTCAAATTCGAGAACTAAGTGTCAGTGGAGCAGATGTAATCACAGACCACTCCCACCAAATTGCAGACCTTGTGCCTTTTCTTTTTAGAAAGAAACAGTTATATTTGTAAAGATACCTCCCAATTCAAGCAGAATAAATCAGTCATTTTGATAGAATATACAGTAATTTCGCCATTTTAGGGATGTTTTGATGACGGTTCAATCTCCCCGAAATACATGCAGTTAGCACTTTTGGCCAATGAAACACTTGTCAATTGAACAGTTCTAACTATAGTTCACATTTAGGGATATATAGTCGAAACTATCGAGAATTAATTATATTCGCCATAAGTATATTTCAAGAAACAAAACTAACAAAACCTTGGATATCCTATCAAATTGTTTAGGGTGTATTTTGGTGCAGTTTTTATTATCATTCTGTTGCAACGTTTTCACTTCGTATTTTCGGAATCCTATTATTTATCGTATCAACCTAAATACAAAATCGACAGCATTCTTAACGCTAGAGTTTGCAAAATGATCCAGTTTATAATAACAGCCACAACCTTAAATTTCCCGTGAAATGTCTCGCTTCTGCTTACATCTATGTGGCCGATAACGTTGATACCACATCTGCAGTAACCCTCCCTGCTATTTATGTGATAATTCACAAAAATAATGCAGCAGCAAAACTAAACAAACGAAGCCACTTCGAGTTTTATCAACGAGATCTAATGAAGATGTGATTTATTTCGTATTCAGATGGAAAGACTATGTTTTTGCAACCAAATTCACTGGAATGAGGTGAGGATCAGCTACATAAAATCTAAACTTATACTTCTGGTCACACTGCTAGCTCGTTCAGAGGGAAGAAACATGTTGGTTGATCATAATATGTACCAAAATCGTAATGAGGTCGTCCATTTCAGTGTTCATATACGACGACGTCAAACCTTTATTTTCAAACGTATAATCTGCAGAAACTGTCAAGAAAGTTTTAAATATTCAACTGCAAGATCTTTGAAATAGATTTGGATTTGGTGAGAATATTTCCAAAGAACAAGTACTTTTAATTTAGTGAAACTGGAGAAGCTGGCAAAAGTCGTCTATTCTTTTTATTTTCAGATTTGCAAAGTGTTGGATCAGCCGGCATTTACAAACGGGTAAAGGCTATAAATATAAAGGTTTAATTCCATTCCAGACACTCTTTGAGACGTCAGAAAGAAAGATCCTGGAAGTCATTCTACAGCAAAAGTAAATACATATCAACGTTCAGTCTATTTATGTATATGAACCCATCGAATCAGTGAACATATTTTTTTAAATGTGCAGAAGCAAGAACAAAATCTAAATTACCAAATCAGGGGATTTACGAAGAAAATGAAGGTTTTGGATGTTTTTTTCTATTCATCTCATCCTTTGAGAATAAGGATTATGTCCAATCAATTGTTCATCATTCGTCCGATAATTTTTGTTTTTTTAATAGTGGCATTACATGAAGATATTTCACTATTGCCCCTGCCACTTCAAAAGTCGATATTAAATACGTTGGACTTTTGATCAAGATCTGAACCATAAAGTTAAAACTGTCCTTATTCCAGCAAAAGCTGACATTTGCCATCAAAGTTCTTTAGTTGTTGTCAAAGTAATCCATCTACTTGGCGCAAACACTTTACCTGATCTTTATGAAAACGAAGAAGGCATGCAGTTTATCAAAGAGTATTATGATTTTTGGTGCTGTAATCTTACGCTTTCCGTAAAAAAAATGTTGGTAGTAAAACAGAAACGCATCAGATTACATATGAGACGAACAACATCGAATTCAACCCTTATGGGATTCAAACTTAGAATACCCAATGGTTGTTATGTTACCTTTATATTCTAGTTTCAGACTTTATCATGGTTGTGTTTGGTTTTAATCTTCTCGAAGCTGACAAAATAAGTAATAGTTATGTATTGGGGTCGAGTTAATCTACTAATTCCTTTCTCCAAAATTTGTGGCTTTATACTTAAATTCAATATCATCATCATCATCATCGTCATCATCATTATTATCTGATGAAAACTTTCAGCTTATTTTGCTGGGTATGATGGAATGTCAGCTGTCCACAGCTAGCAGACTAAGGTGACACTTGGTTATTGATCATGCAGAAAACTCTTGCAGTTTCAAGCAATGCTGATTTTTCTAGGTGGTCTATCTTTACATTTGTACCAATCTTTTTGAGGCATGTTGGTAGTTGAGTGCCAGTTACTACTGGTATCACGTCCACATTCTTTATTGACCACAATTTGTGTATTTCCCACTTCATAATCGTCATAGATGTTCAGCTTTTTCCCGTCTTTCTTTTGGATCCTGTCGTCACCGAGACATGTTATGTCGATTGTCATGCAAGTTTTGTTTTCTTTTTTGTTCACTACAACAATGTCCGGTTTCCGATGTCTGATCTGATAGTCACACTGAAACATTGCATCTCACAAGATTTTGTATTTATTATAACTACTACTACTACTACTACTACTACTACTACTACTACTACTACTACTATTATTATTATTATTATTATTATTATGGTTTGGCTCTGGTTGGTTTTATTCTTGGTGGGAATTATGTGGGTAGTGGGTTACTTCCTGTAACCTTAGGTATCCACAAGGTTTCAGCAGTCTTTCAAGTGCTTAGAACCCTCCAGATAATCCTTGCTGTCCCCAAGAGACTAACTTTCTGTAGGATCTCTACTGGGCATTCTATTTCAGTATCCTCCAGCCATTTGTCTATATCTTTGCTTACTGATCCCAACGCACCAATTATTATAGGAACGACCTTTACTGTACTTATGCTCCAAATTTTTCCTATTTCAAATTTTATGGGGATTGTACTTTTTGTTTTTCGTCCTCTTTCTGTACGATCCTGGTATCAAACGGGCATAATGAGCCCATCAGCAAGCAACTTCGCTTTTCGTTATCTATAATCGTTATGTCCGGTCTATTATTTTCTAATTTCTTGTCCGTTTTTAAAAGAAAGTCCCACAAAATCTTACATTTCTTTGATTCCAGTACTCTTTCGACTCGGTGATTGTACCATGTGTTTCCAGCTCCAAATCCTCATTTCTGGCACATTTTCCATAGTAAAAGTTTTACAACCTGGTCGTGCCTCTATTTCTTATATTTTTCCTGTGCCAACTTGGGGTATTCTTCCACAATGTGTATCACTGCCTCGTTTGCAAGTTCCATATGCTCTACGTTTTTCTGACACATTCTCTCCATATATATATTTTCTCAAGTTGTTTGTTTTTATCGCTTGATCTTAGGCTGCTACAATTAGGCTCTCTGTTTTTTTATTATAATTATTTTGGTATTATTATTATTATTATTATTATTATTATTATTATTATTATTATTATTATTATCATTATTGTTAAAGTGATGATCTAGCACAATTGTTAGCGGCATTTCGTCTGTCTTTACATTCTGAATTCAAATTCTGTCGAAGTCGAACTTGCCTTTCATTCTTTCAGGGTCGATGAAATAAGTACCAGCTGAGCAATGGAGTCAATGTAATCGACTTACCTTCTCCCATGAAATTGCTGGCCTTGAGCTAAAATTTGGGACCATCATTATTAATGATAATCAAAGTGTATAATAATCCCTCCAGTTGTTCATTTTTAAACGACCGATATTTACGTTTAGGTGAAGAATTCTCATATTCACCGATAGAGCTTTCTCTTCAACTATCTTTTTTCTAATCTATATTGTATCACTAACTCTTTAATAGAGCAGATTTCAATTTAACTTTAAAAAATTTTTTTTAGCCTTATTATTTGTAACAGTCCCATCAATTCGCTCTTATCTGTAACAGTCGCATCAATTTCTGCTTAACTAATTCAATAAACTGGTCATTTACAGGCTTTTTCTATTCTAGAAAAGATGCCTTCGTCTTCCAGTGAATGACTTCCTGTCTAAATGGCGTCCTATTTCACTAATTAGATCTTAAATTCTTAAATCTGTCATGAAATCCATGAAAATAGTAACACCATGCAACACAGATGCATGCATGCAAGCACAGACACATACAAACGAATAAAAATATAAACTAAGGCATAATCAACGAGGGCAGTTCTGTTTAGTTGTTTGATTTACTAGAAAACGCAACCAAATCGCCTTAAAATTGCACATTATCTTAATAAAAAAAGAGACCAATCGGATAACGTAAACAGATGCACCATGTCTTAAAAATAGATAGTATGCTTATGACTAGAACAGCCATATGTCCACTGAAGGGGCACCCAATGATAAGCAACAACAACAGCTGATGGTTTCTTGTTCAAGTCCTCATTTACATATACAGAGAATGTACTTAACGGGCGGTTGGAATTGTCAAAACAGGCTTAAGATATCTTCTGGTTTCTAATCTAGAGCAGTGGTTCCCAAGCAGGGTCCATATGACCCTTGGCTGGGGTCCATATAAGATTTTGTTATCTGCAATAGATTGGTTATACTTTTTCATTACATAAAATATTTTAGTGAATTTTTTTTATATAGTTCCTAATAATATTTAATTATAAAGATATCCGAGGATTCCCAAAACATGGAATGGCTTTGGAGGATCCATCCAAGTAAAATAGGAATCAAAGGAGTCCATAGGCAAAAATGGTTCAGAAATTCCGATCTTTTCAATTTTGTTTGATCTTTTCAGTTTCGTTTGATCTACCCTACCAAAAATTGATCTCAGAATCTAAATAAAGAAATCCAGTTCCTATAATTTAGTCTGCTAATTTTTTATTGATGATGTTGTTACTGTTATTTACTCCGGGTCTGACTGAACAAAACTATGACCAAAGACACTCCACTCATGACCAGTTCATCTTAATATGGTAGAACAATGTAGTAGCTCAAAATGCCTTATGTATACTTCTTTTTTTTTCTCAATATAATTAGATGCAGAGGAAGTTTTGACTGCTATTTCTTGTAAGTTGAGTGACCCTCTAGAGGATCCCTCGTTGATTCGTGTTTTTTTTATTGTTTTAGCTTATACTAATAATTTCTTTCAAAGGTACAAGGATCCAAATTTTGAGTGGGGCGGGTATAGTTAATTTAGTCGACCTTAATATTTAACTGATACTTAATCGATCCACCCCCAGAAAGTTTTAGTCGACAAATCTGAATCTAATACAGATAACCTGTCACTCTACTGTTCAAGTCAACAGTCAGAATATTTAGAAGCTGGTAACTTTTTCTATTCGTAATTTCCGAACTAATGTCAAAGCGGATGTCAGCGAGTGATTAACTTCAAAATTTATCATTCTCTAAGCAACATCGTACAGACATCAACACTTCTTTTCCAGCAGCGTTGAAAATCCACCGTTTATTTATAAACTTATAATAAAGATAAGCCGTTGAAAATTTTCTTTGGCCCTCGGAATAATAATGATGATGATGATGATGGTGATGACGTCTGCACACAAATTAAGTGGACTAATTTGAATACACCAGGAAATACAAAAGGAATACAAAACACTGAACAAACTTAAGGCACACAGATCTGTAGTGAAAGTAGGCAATGAAATTAAGATAACAACAACAACAACAATAATAATAATAATAATAATAATAATAATAATAATAATAATAATAATAATAATAATAATAATAATAACAACAACAACAACAACAACAACAACAATAATAATAATAAAATCAACAAAAACATCCGATTTAACACTTCACAAAATTAGAAGTAAAAAATGATTTAATATTACTTTTGAAGTTTCTATTATATAAACTTCTTGGTGGTATAAATCTTGTTATCTCGATAATTTTAACTGTAAACTATATTTGTTCAATTCTTCTTTTATTTTTTGGGGTTTCTTACTACATTTTAAAAACTTGCACATTACGGTAGGAATACAATTTTGCATGAAGAATGTAAAATAAAAGAATCTGTTTTGAAAATCACTCGAAGTTTGTCGCTTAAGGAAAATCAGTTTTATTGTTTTTAGAGAATCCCTATTAATGACAGTTTCTTTCCAGAACACTGTTTATGTGCGTCTAATAACCCGAAGTTTCTGTTAAAATTGGATCAGAGTATAATAGAGTTTATTTACTACCAATGGCAAGAGATATGTGTGAAACATTCTGGTTTTTCGAGAGGGGATCTCAAAAATTATTCTATATTTCAAATATTAGAACTACATTATCTCCCAAAGTTCAATTTTTGTATGGTTTTATTTTTTTCATTATCATAAAAACCTTCCCTCGCCGCCATATTCCTAAGAGTGAGTGTTGAAATTGCAACAGTTTCATCGTGAAAATGTTGTGACAATCATTTAGGTGAAATAAACTTCATAGATGCTTTGCCCCACGCAGAATTTGCAAGAGATACTCAGTGGTTTCGCATGCTCTTCTAAATCTATTGCAATTATCGTCAGTATGTATCTAAGGGCCACAAGCGTTTCACCCCTAAGCCTGTACGTTTCGACTGAGTTGAGTAACGAGGACTAAACAAGCCTCCACTTGCAGAATGGTTCCACTTGTGGTCTCTTATCAACCATAGCCGTTTTGAGCTCGTTTCGGCTGCCATGCTTATCTCTTTGATAGCTTTCTTCACTTGTATGAATCCCAGGCCTATGTTTTGCAAGAAATAGCTCATCGACCTCACTTAATTAAAATGTAAATTTAATACTGATGCTTAGGAAAAATAGATAAGAATTTAAATCGTTGGTAAACTTCGAATATGAGGATCTGAGCAATTTTTAAAGAAAGCATCATCATATTGTTAAAAACAAAAACAGGAAGTTGAGAAGAGCAATTTATATTAGTTTGGTGAATTATAGTTAAAGGAGGTAAACGTTTGTATATTGTCTGCCATATATACATTAATAGTTTCAAATTTACACCTAGAAATATAGTAGACTGCATAAGTACAGACACAGAATGGGAAGTGGGGGTGATGTAAATATTATTGTTAATAAAAAGAAATAAAATTACACTTCCTGAGAAAAACTTGTAAGGAGAGATGTTACAGGGATAATAATAATAATAATAATAATAATAATAATAATCATAATAATAATAATAATCATAATAATAATAATAATAATAATCATAATAATGGAACACTCGTCCAACGTGACGAGTGTATGTGCCAGTCGTTACGAATGTTGTGACGTAAGAAGTTGAGAAGTCGGTCATAGATAGTCGAGTTTTTACTTGTCTAACTAACTATAACGCTATACCGGAGCGGACGTTATAACAGTCCGACGCTGGATTACAACTCTGTGTGTGTGTGTGTATTGGTCAAAACCCACACATATTAAAGCCGGGAGTATAACAATATAAATATATATATATTATAGCATATATATTTCTTCATACTATTCCATTCGAAATCAAGGTTGGAAGAAAGCGTGCATACACATATACAGATGAATATATACAATTATGTACAATTAAATTAAAAGTCACGAGCGGATAAGATGACAGTGATTTAAAAGAAAGTCCTTGAATCAATCAAATAAAGCGAAAAATATCTTAGGGTCGCTTCAGGAGATGTACGAAGAAGTAGATATATCTTTTCAGCTTCGGTAATCACATTTCGTTCATCAGACATTCTTAGTTATAAAAGCGTTTCAAATTTTAGGTTTCGAATTTTAAACAGTGATGTAAAAATTGTAAATAAATATAAAATTTTCCCAAAATCCGGAGTGCCTAGGCATAAAATAAATGTTCATATCGTTATTTATGTTTAGGCAGTCCGGATTTATGTATATATATATGTGTGTGTGTGTGTGTGTGTGTGTGTGTGTGTGTGTGTGTGTGTGTGTGTGTGTGTGTGTGTGTGTGTGTGTGTGTGTGTAAGCAATAATAAATCTCTGATCGAAGTATAAACAGTAGCTGCACGACAACTTGAAGTATATTTGCCACTTAAATGTGGATAACTACTAAGAGTGGATGCTACTGTAGCTTGTAGCCTCGGGAGAACACCTCCTCCATGTGGTTGGTAAGCAAACTACTCTATTTCATAAATTAGCCATACAGCTTTACAAAGATGTAGCTGCGGACTGGACAAAGGCACAAATGATAATGGAAAAAGTGAAAAGATGGTTGGTGGAGGAAGCAGTCAACGTCCGCCGATGGCTACTTCCCGAAAACATTGTCCTCTTTTTCTAAACAACACAAAATGAGGTATTGGACCTCTTACCAAAGTTCAAAGAATCGATGCATTCGTCCCTTACAAGTTGAGGCGCTGAGCCTCTTACCAAAAAATAGCAAATTCAAATTTCAAATCGAGGCACTAAGGCCTCTTAACTTTCCTCCCCGACCAGGCAATATTCCTCCCTCAGGCAATCCTGCAGTTCTAAGTCGGGGCTCCAGAAAGCAAAACTGTATTGGTCCTTGGGAAAGGAGTTCATCACCCTGAACATATCATTTTCCATTATGACCTCCGCAGTTACCTGCGGAGGCCAATCCGGGACTTCATTCCAGGACAGGAACCCTCCTTCCGGCCCTCTAGCTTCTTCACAAAGCTCTGTACAGCCCCTCCCTTATGAAAGAAGATCATAAAATCATCCTTCATCCTAATGGCAGGGGCTACAGTTTCCTCCGTCGATAGCACGGTTCCACCGTCAAGGTTTCAGGACATGCCGGCAGTGTACTACTAACCGCCGGCAATGTCCCATTTTTTTTTCTCCCTTGTGCTACGGGAGGGTGTAGTTCTTCCGCTTTATCCGGAGGATCTTCTCTCCCTCCCGCAGCGTTGGGGTCCTTCAGAGGGCAACCATTGTTGCCCACCTTATTATCACAAAGCCCCTCCTGCGCTTATGTATCTGTATCTACATATATATGTGTGTGTGTGTAGATATAGATATATGAGTTGTGACCATATTTAAAGCAGTCATTGTATCATAGCTTCACTTTGTGAAGTGGGGTGGGGGTCTTTTCCTGGAACATGGTTTTCCAAAGAGGAATTTCTTTTGGACACACATCAATTCTTTTGCCTTCCATACGAGGTATATGGTTTCTTGTCCACAGTCTGCTGTAATAGGCATACCTACATACACACACATACACACACACACACACACACACACATACATGTATGTGCGTGTATACTTGCGTTTCTGTGAGTAAGTAATGTGTGTACACGCATACACATACATACATGCATATATATATATGTATGTGTATATATATATATATATATATATATATATATACACAAATGATATAGGTGGCTCGTTAGCAATTCAAACCTAAAAGTAAATTGAAGCAAAGATAAAAAATAGTATTAGCATTGCTAGAAACAAGTGTCAAACGACTCAAATATCCACGAAATGCTTTTAGAGTCCTTTTGACGCTTGTTTCTAGAAATGCTAATACTATTTTTTATCCTTGCTTAAATTTACGAACCATCTATATTATTTATACGATACACTTCCACCGTTTTGAACTTAGCGCTCGCTTTCAACGGGTTTTTCTCATGAGTTTGACGAGGTAACACTTTAACCCCAGGCACAGTAAGATCCACTGATGAGAACAAAGACTCAATTAATCAGAGTTCGAAATCACGTGATTTGGATATATCTGTTACTTTATTTGTGAGTTTTCCCTAAGGTAAGGTGCTTTGCTCGCTTCCTCTCATTCGTCAACTCCTTGAGTTAGTGCTTTTTGTGGCTTTTTGAGTCGTTTCGACTCTTGTTTCAACACACATACACACACACACACACACACAGATATATATATATATATATATATACATACGTACATGCATACATGTACATATATATATGTGTATACACACGCAGAGATACTTGTGTATATATTTAGTGGTGCACTTGATTATGTTAGCAAATATCTAAACGATGACCAAGGAAAAGTTAGACTTTTCAAACGATGACCAGCTGCTGCGCACTTTACTGACGCAATCTGTAAATATGCACGTTCGTACATACATACATACATACATACATACATACATACATACATACATACATACATACACACATACATATTGACAAATCAATGAACAGATATTTTCAAAAACTATACACACAGATACACTCACAGCGTGAGTTATTAGAAGTAACCTAATTGTATCCAAGCCAAGAGAAACAATTAAAGAAATAAATATTAATGTTCTTGCCCGTGTGAAAAAGCGCGTCCGCGTCAGTGAATGTTCGCGCGCGTGCGTGTGCATTAAAATATACATGTTTCATTATTGCGACAAACACATGCGTATATCTATGCACACACACACACATTATGATGTTCATTAGCTGAAAATTTTCTCAAGCGACTCAGTGGGCTAGATTTTTGAGCTGAAGACATTAAATTCTCCTGTATGTTCCGTTACGTAACTCCAAGCTTCTTGGGTCATAAAGATTATATGAATCACACTTACATACATACATACATACATACATGCGTATATATATATATATATATATATATATATATATATATGTAGGCGAAGGAGTGGCTGTGTGGTAAGTAGCTTGCTTCCCAACCACATGCCAGGCTTCAGTCCCATGGCATAGCACCTTAGGCAAATGTCTTCTACTATAGCCTCGGGCTGACGAAGCCTTGTGAGTGGATTTGGTAGACGGAAACTGAAAGAAGCCTGTCGTATACATATGTATGTGTGTGTGCCCACAATATCGCACAATATGTGTGTTTTGTAGATGTCAAATGTCTACAAACCACTCTAAATTTGTTCTCCCTTTTTGCACAAAGCTGAATGCGTGGAAATTGACAAGAAGGTTTACAAAATTTTGGATATATCTCCCTAAAGAATAACTCTATACTTGAGTGGGCCATGTTGTCCGAATCGTGATTTAAATGACTTTGCCAGGTGGTGCTATTAAGTTAGACATGGCCTGGGTTAAGACTGGCCGAAACTTATCAAAGTAAATGTATATATATATATATATATATATAATGGAGAAATTACTCAAAATGTATAAGTAGATGATGAGTAAAGTACTAGCAGAGTTTCGATTACCTGTTATTATCCGAAGATTGCAGGAACTTCATAGTGCTGGTTGAGGTAACAGTATTAAAATAGATGAAAAAAAAAGATTTTATTTAGTACGACACATGTTTCGACCCGTTCTAGGTCTCTTCGAGTACATAAATAAATTAAAAAAATAAAAAGTCTCATCAGAGTTTCGGTTTTACGTATCGCTAAATGTCCGTCAACTTCGGGAATGAGTAAAAAAACAGAGAAAAGTTGAAACGCGAAAAATTCAAATATGAACGTGAAAATTCTAGTTTAGAGAAAATGACGTAATGAGCCATCGCTGTTGAGAAAGAAAAGGAAGTAGAAAGGAAGATAATACTTAGACAATGGATGGATGTGTATATATGTACATGTATCTGTGAAGGCGCATGGCTCAGTAGTTAGGGTGTTGCACTCATAATTGCGAGATAGTGGGTTCGATTCCCAGACCGTTGCGTTGTGTTCTTGAGCAAAGCACTTCATTTCATATTGTTCTGCGATCATTTCGTCACCTGACATGTAGCACACGGTGCACCTGTACAGGTAATGTCGATTGGATGGAAGGACTGAGCGTATGCGTACACAAACTTTTGATCACTATAAACAAATGTGTGGTCGTTCGGCAAGAAATTCTTTATATTTGTCACTGAGGGTTATACACAGAGAGACAATACAGGACAGACCGGGTGGAATGATGACATTAATGGCTTTCTCGAAAATGTTCACCCAATGCATTGTGTGTAATCAGCCCCCCCCCCAAAAAAAAAAACTCTCTCCAGTTCTGCTTCTTCAGATTCAAATATTAAGTATTTTAAGTATAAAATCTTCCTTTGGATAAGATGCTGATGTAATCGGAATACTCCTGAACAAGTAGTATTAATCTCCAACATCCTGGTGAACGGAAGAATATAGAAACAAGTGAATAATCAAATACTCCTGAATTGAGGATCTGATTCTAAGGCTTAGAGTAATGAGCTTAGATGCACTAAATCCTTTCAGTTGTTCGTTTCTCTACACAAATTATTATATTCTCGATTCCTCTCGAGCAAAAAACAATAAATATAAACGGTTGAACCTCTCATCTTAAAGTATCTCGTTCAGTGTTCTTTATCACAAATATTCTGTTTCCGACGGATAAGAAAAAAGAAATGTGGATTTAATCTCAGTTTACAGCTAATATTTTCTTGTAACTGAATTACGGTGAGAGTAAGTTTTTGATTTAAGTTGTAAACTTTGGCCTATTGCTGGCACATTATTACTATGCGACTGGAACTTTAGTGTGAATTCTTCACCTCCAGACCGTATTTAATATTATGTAACTTTATTTCCGTTCGTTATATTTTTTCTCTCAGCTGCTGAATGTTAATTTATTGGAAATCTACACAAGTTTAACCAAGAAAGTATATTATTCACCATTGAAAGGCTGATTCTTTCACTTACTAGTTATAAATTTCATTTCAGCCGAACATTGGTCAGGATTAAAACACAGAGGTGTAAAATATTGGTTGTAAATTATTATTTCCAAACCTCTGGTGGAAATTCTGTTCATTAAGTTGATCAAAACTGATTTGCTTTTTTTCTAAAAAAAAAAGGTTGTTGTCATTATTTTAAAGCCTTTTCTTTGAATAGCTCAGAAAAATCTTTCATTGTTCCTGGTGAGTTCTAACAACACTGAATGACGGATTTCGTAGTCCCTATAGTAACAAAGGAACGATGTCAAGCAAAAATAAAGTGAAAAATAAGTTTGTCTTTATAAACTGTAATAAAAAGGTCGGCTGTAGTTTTAGTTGTTTGATTCATGATTTTTGCTTGAGATTCTACTTATGTTCTACGAGGTAAAAATAGAGAAGTATAGTAACATTTTTCAACGGTCTGAAATTAGGTTTATAAAAAAGTTAAGTGCAATCACGTAGAGTTCAATTTTCAATTTTGTTCATGGCATACATAACACCCCTACGGTTTTCATGTCAGCTCGCTCACTCTTTTCCTTGCAATCTCTATTTCTCAATCTGTCTGTCTGTCTCTCTCTCCCACTCTCTCTATATACATATATATGTACGTATATATATATATATATATATATATATATATATATATATATATATATATATAATTCTGGTGATGTTTGTTAAATGGAACGCGTTAAATGCAAGTTTACCTCAAAAGTAACAAACGAAAACAACTCTAAATTTTATCTTAACCATAATTAAATTATAATCATTCAATACTAATGATCAACTTCTAATTATTACATGTTGCTCCATTTCTTCTCTTACCTTATCTATCTATGTATCTATCTAACTATATATACTCTCATGTATATATATACTCACATATTACTTTCTAATATGTCAAATGATTTATTTAAGACCTGGTCCCTGACAAAATATCACCAAACAAGGACATAATGTCAGTGATCAAGCGGTATATGCGAGACGAAAACTTTTGAGATCTTCATAACAGACAACATTATTAAGTACAGGCATTTCTTGCTTTACGGCTACCGCAGGTTAAGAGATTTAGCGCTTAGGGGAATTGTAATAACCATTAATTTTGGGATACGGTTTGTAATTTCGCTGTTGCAGAAACTCAGATGGCGTCGATTTAAATTGTTAATAACTTGAAAAACCATCATTATGTTACATACATACACACACACACATATATATATATATATATATATATATA
>NC_068988.1:4449586-4462111 GCF_001194135.2 Octopus bimaculoides
TGTGTGTGTGTGTGTGTGTGTGTGTGTGTGTGTGTGTGTGTGTGTGTGTATGTGTGTGTGTGTGTGTGTGTGTATGTGTGTGTGTGTGTATATATATATATATACATGCATACATACATACATACATACATACATATATATGTACATATATATATCAATATATAGATATGCACACGCATATATACACACGCACACGGACGTATGTGCGTATGTATATATGCGTGCATGAATGTATGTGTGTGTGTGTATGTGCGTAACCCTGCGTGCGTGTGCATGTATATACGTAAACAACCTCAAGATGTATATTTCAGACCATATAGATCTGAAAAATCTGCTTCAGACATTACACGGATTTAGCAGAGAAATTAATATGGAATATGGATTATATGATGCACCAAGGTAACTTTGAAGAAAATAATATTAATATTATGTTTGGTAAAGAAACAAAGATATGAGAGTTACATCAAGCAGAAACTTTCAAATAATTAGGAATCAATGACCCGGACAGCACAACACATACAAATAAAAGAAAAAGAAGAGAGTATTATAAGCGTATTAGATTGATACGTACATCTAAATAATAATAATAATAATAATAATAATAATAATAATAGTAATAATAGTAATAATAATAATTATAATAATCCATTCTACAATAGGCACAAGGTCTGAAATTTGGTGCGGGGGAGGGAATAGTAGATTACATTGACCCCAGGGCTCAAATGGTACTCATTTCATCGACCCCGAAAGCATGAAGGCAAAGCCATCTTCGGCGGAAGTTGAACTTATAACGTAAAGACTGACGAAATGCCGCTAAGTATTTTGTCAGGCGCGATAACGATTCTGCCAACTAGCCAGATTATTATTATTATTATTATTATTATTATTATTATTATTATTATTATTATTAATAATAATGATAATAATAATAATAATAATAATAATAATAATAATAATAATAATAAGTATGGATCTGAGGTTATGGGTGCTTGGTACCAACATACACTGGAAAAAGTAATTGACGAAATGGGAAAGGCAAAAATCCTCTGGGATTTTGATTTCCACACAGACAAAGTATTAGAGCACCGAATGCTGGATATAGTAACCTTTAGGAGGGACAAATAAGAGTGCCTAATAATTGACGTGGTAGTGCCAGAAGACCAACATATCATTATGAAAGAAAGAGAAAAGGTTGATAAATATGGAAACATGAGAATTGAGATTGCAAAGATTTGGTAGCTACGAGAGTCAAACATAAAGGTTGTCCCTATTGTCATCGGAGCATTGGGTTCAATACCATCCAATCTGAAAAAAACCCTGAAAACTTTACAAATAGCCTACAATCTAGGTGTATTGCAAAAGTTGGTATTACTTGGAATTGGATGAATATTGCGTAAAGTACTGAGTGTCTGAGGAAATGGAGGAAGGAGACTGATAAATGTGGAAGACTGTGTGTATATCGAACTCGAGAGTTTACTGAGATTCCTAGCCCCAAATAAGGAAACCTTGCTTGTGACGGTTAGGAACGAAGGAGTATTGAGAACAAAGAATAAAAGGGAACACAAACGAAGAAGTAGAAAAAGACTTGAAAAAGTATTACGCACGAAGGGACTATATAATCAATTCCATGTGACCACAAGAGAAGTTGCTGGAAAAAATTGGTAGGATTGGCTGATGAAAGGAACCCTAAAAAAAAAGAGACCGAGAGTACTATACTGGCAGCGCAGGACCAATCTCTGGCCACGAAATGGAAGGTCAACCTTAGGAATGAGCAAGTGTCTCCGCTGTGCCGCATCTGCAATAGAGTGCACGAAACCATTGCCCAAAAAACGAACGAATGCCTTAGACTTGCCCAAAACCACTACAAGGTGTGGTGACACGACCAAGTAGCAAAAGTACTACATTGGAAACTGTTCGAAAAGTGGGAGCTATAGAGAGTTAAGACGTGGTATGAGCACAAACCACGGAGAGTGACAGAGTCAGAGAGCGGTCAGTAAGTTGACAAAGGTTACTTTCTGCAAGGTATTTACTATTCCCGAAAGTGTTTTCTTTTGCAATGTCGTAATGCTGGGACTGATTGTGTCAAGTGTTTCTAATTGCTTTTCGTCACTGACCCAAATGCTCCAGTTATAATTGGTTATACATTTGCTTTCATATTGCACATTTGGATCTATTCTCAAGTCTGCATATTGTACAAGTTTCTCATTTTCTTAACCACTGACGTAACGATCTACTAGGCAAGTTACATTGATCAACAAACACCTCCTTACAACATATTTCTCCACCAAAGTTATATGCAGCCTTTATTCAGAGAGACAGAGTTCTTGAACTCTGTATGATTGTAAATTCCTACGAGTGTTTCACAGTCTGATTTTCTAGGAACTTCTCCGGTTTGTGCAGATACTATTTCTCAGTGGTTGGAAACCCATATTTCTCGCATAGAGCAGTAGAAGTGTAAGTACACTTTAACGTGACTCCTTTTATATTCTCTCTACGCAAGCATGTCACAGGAACACATGATGTGTGCCACACATCACACATAACCTACACATATTTGTTTCATCCCACATAATCTTCTTCCCACATAACCTACACTTATTTGTTTCATTAGGGTTATAATTATTCCTTATCAACTTTGCGTTTAGTGCCTGATCCTGAGCAGCCACCAATAAACTCTCTCTGTCTCTCTCTCTCTCTCTCTCTATCTCTCTCTCTCTCTCTCTCTCTCTCTCTCTCTCTCTCTCTCTCTCTCTCTCTCTCTCTCTCTCTCTCTCTCTCTCTCTTAAGATCACCATTTGTCAACCAATTCCATGAGAATTCTGCTTTTACTTCCTTCGTTTGTCTTTCCGACCGACCATGTTATTCCACACTATCCCTCGTGTTCAGTTTCTCAGTTAACAGCCTCTGTTTGTAATTTTCTTTACTCTCAATAGTTTCAATGCATAAACCTCTGCTTTTGTCAGCATACTTTTAAAAGTTCTTCTCTACTCCTGAGCAAATACAAATCTAAACACCTCTGTTCACTAAATACACACTGTTTCACACTTATACCTCCTCGTCCGCCAACGTTCCGCGGTGTATAAAGTCTTGTAACATTTCCCTTGCAGTGCAATGCAACCATTGTCAACCATTTTGTTTTGTGATGACTTGTATGATTATCAATGCTTTATTGTTTTATTGAAATCACTCACTGCCTCTTGTCTGTTATTTTCTTTTGTATTTTGTATTTGTATGGACATTTTATCGCCAACCAAATAGATCCTTATCATTACAGAAATTTAAACGATATATTTTCTTTCCATTTATGAAAAAAATATTTAAAAAATTCAGCATTTCCATGACTTGGTACGGGCAGCAGACACAACTTCAGTAATAACTGCTACAGTTGTTTGTTACTTACTATCATTGGAGTGGGCTTGTAGCAATTGAAAAAATCATCATCATCGTCGTCGTCGTCATCGTCATCATCATCATCATCATCATCATCATCATCATCAACATCATCATCATCATCATCATCATCAACATCATCATCATCATCAACATCATTATCTTTATTGCTGTTATTATTATTATGTTATTATTAACATTATTATCATTTTAATATGATTATTATTGATATTGTTCTTGTTACAGTCATTATTATTGTTGCTGCTGTTGATTTTGTTATTATTATTATTATTATTATTATTATTATTATTATTACCACAACTTACACGATGGCAATTTTTTTTTATTCCGGTTTCCAGCTTTTGTTTGCTTTCCATTTATTTATTTAGTTATGTATTATCTTTTGCTTTTATTCCTATTTTCTTTTTACGTTTTAAGTTATTTTTTCAATTCGTTTTTTTTTATACAAATTTTTTTTCCTGCCTATATTCTTCTGTTGTCGTTTAACAATAGTTAAAACTCAATTTAGACATCTAATCATATCTTTGTAAGACACTCCCTGGTGCTAACAATACTATAACAATCGAGTCGCACCAAGAAAAAGAGCTTTTGTTACTTTATTCTTCTATTTTTCAGAAAACTGATATTTTCTATATAAATATCGATCTAAGTGCTAATGAGAATGGAGAGAGTCGGTGAGAGAAATGGAGAGCCGGAGAGAGAATAGAGGGGGGGGGCGTAAGATGGAGGAGAACCTATAAGTCTCGGTGAAATGTTGTATTGCTATTTATGATGCAGTGAAGGTTAAATGAAGAAAGGGACAAATCAGGTTATGTCGTTGGAATATAGAAGTGTTGTGGGGTGGGGGAAGAATGGACAAATAAACAAAAATAAAAATGAAAGCCTAGAAAATCTCTCAGTAAACAATACATTTAATAATGTAGGAGAAGCGAAACAAATAATGAAAATAAGTTAATGAAAACAGCAGGTGGTAAGTTGTTACTTAATAAGATATGTATATTTTTATTTATTTATATTTTTTTGTTACTTTACATTAAAGCAATACATTCATTTATTTATTTCTTGTTTTTCAATCAATGCACATCAAGGTATTTCGTATTTGGACGTACTGGTGGGGTGGACGAAGGCCAAACCGATTGATGAGAACGTGTAGAGAGAGAGGAGAGATAGAGAAGAGAGCATAGGGGGAATAGACTGACTTCCCTTTTAGTGAGGAGAGAGAGAAAGAGAGACACAGAGAGAGAGAAAGGGAAAGAGAGAGAGAAGGGGAAAGAGAGAGAGAGAGGCGAAATTAAATATCAAATACTTTGCAGAAATCAGTCAAACTTAATCACCGGTTTCATGGATTCCCGCGGCAGATGTAAAAGGAGAAATATTAAGTTATGAGAGTTAGGAGGCTTTGAGAGCAAAGGTGCGATATTATACGTGTCTCAGCTTTCTTAGCTAGCTGCCAGGAATAGTGCTACGATTACGATAGATTAGCATTTTTATCCAAGGAATGAGGAATTCAAGTACCGGATCTATGAATACATGTAAAGGCTTTTAGAGGAAACACTTTAACTTCGGGGTGGTGCCTGCTTCTAATAAAATCCAAGAAGTTTTAACGAAATCATTGAAGCTGTTAAGTAATTGAGAAACAACTAACTGACCGGAGGCGATCCAATTATACAGGCTTGGTCTGAACATTAATGCAACACTAATTACACAACTAATTACACTTGTTTTTAATGATCAACCGTACCGCATGACATAATTACTGCCAGGTAGAGTTTGTACACTTAGGTTCTATAATATATATTTATTTATTCTCTAACAGAGGACCACGATAATGTATGTACACTCTATCCTCACAGCAAACTGATATTTCCTTTATCCTTACCGGAAAGGATCCCCACTAACTTTAATATTCCTTAATATACTGACTATATTAATAAGAGCTTAATATATTTACCAGAGACACAGTTAAGTGATGATTGCAGGATATGTAAGCCGTCAGCGTTTCGATGGAAGGTAATTTTATGTATTATTTCCTTCGTCAGCTTAAATTTTATAATCGATCAAAAAGACAAGTGTGATTGAAAAAATGGAAATAAACCGGAACTGATAAACTCTTTTAATCCTTACTTGAAGATATTTCGTTTCTTTTACGGCGTTAATGCTTTCAGGAAACTAATGAGTTCTGTTCGTTCTAGGTTTCCATTTAAATCTTAATATGGGAATAAATCTCTTTATCTATCAAAAATGTATATTTCGATGTAGTGTCCGTTCATACTGGTTATAGAATGCATCAGGGGTTTGTCAACTGCTTTCGGCCAGTTTGTCGAAGTTACAATATCACGAAAACTTGACAACCATAGAGACCTCAATTTATAATTAATAAATAATTGTAATTAGCAATAAAACATCGATGTTAATGAGAAATAATCAAAAGCATTCATAAGAATAAGTTGTAAATATTCATTACAATAAGTTGTAAATATTTCGTGAAGGATCCATACATACACCTCATGGGAAACATAACTATTCTTACATATCTGATCGATGGCAGGGGTTAGTGAAGGGTGGATTTTTAAAGAAATTATGTTTTACTACAACTAATTAAAATTCCCTGTTACAAGTATTCAACTTCGATTTCTTCTCCTCAGCTTTTAGTTTTGTATTTTTATCATTTTGAGTTTAGATAATATTTTGTCCCAATTCAAACATGTATTCAGCTCTTCTTTAAGAAAGTTTTGTACTAGAACTAATCAAAAGTAAATACATTCGGTATGAGGCTAGTGAAATGACTTCTGACTAAAGGAAGTATAGTTTTTAGCTTGATCTTTTGAAGTTCTAAACTGGACAGCCATTTATCTTGTTCGAGGCACTAAAAAATATTCTCCCCTAATGTAATGGCAGTTGTTCCAGTCGTGTCGTTTAGAGGGAGGGGTCGACCTTGTGTTTATGCGTGGCATCGATAAATACAAAAGTAACGAAAACATTAGATCTTATAAACTAACGAAGACATAAGTAAACTCTTTGACATTTGCTAATGTTAAAGAGTTGACTCTCTTTGAAAATCGAGACCACGAAAGCACTTTCATTTAAGGTAGGGAGCATTTTGCTTCACAATCGCCAATGTATTTACAGTTAATCTTTTATAATAATTTAGACTAAGATTCGCAGAAAAATGCCAGCACTTGGCCGTTCCTCAAACATTATAGATCCTATGTCCATAGTCAAAAGCAAACTAATATTTTTAAGTAAGAAGATTGTAGAAATGTGGTTGTGAAACTGCATTTACACTTTTCAAACCAGAATCGTTCAATTTTTATGTTTAATATCTTTTTTTTTTTTTGTTCAGTTAAAAGCTCAATTGCATTATATAGAAATGTGATTCAGTAGCATATTTCATGAATAAATAAAGCAGAAAGACAAATGGAAGAGAACAAATCATTTGGGGGGAAATGCTGTTACAGGGTAAAATTGTAAATAATTGAGAAATAGAAGCAAAGTCCAGATAGCTTGAAATAACTTGCATGAAGCAGTGAGGAGATGTATTTTCGTGCTTTGGAACTAATTGTTTCAATCACGCAATGGATTCTTTATCCGAGACATTACATACAAATTATATACACAAGAATACATACATACATACATACATATACATGCATGTAATGATTGTATAAGCACAACTAAAACGAAAAGACACCTGAAAATAAAATCAAGCTATATACTGAAATGAATACATATCTTCTATATCAGTATATCTCTCCTTCCTCCCTTATACCTTTCATCTTCCTCTCACTTCCTCTCTTTGATATATATATATGTGTGTGTGTGTGTGTGTTTGAGACTCTGTGTGTGCATATGTATGTATGTATGTATGTATGTATGTATTATGTATGTGTATATATATATATATATATATATATATATATATATATATGTAAGCACATACAAATACACATACATATATTATAAAGGAAAACGAGTTAATAATAGGAAAATATAGATAGACGGTGGCGTAATGTATTCTGCAGGA
This sequence comes from Octopus bimaculoides, assembly GCF_001194135.2. Classification (NCBI taxonomy): domain Eukaryota; kingdom Metazoa; phylum Mollusca; class Cephalopoda; order Octopoda; family Octopodidae; genus Octopus; species Octopus bimaculoides. Next base: position 4,457,022 of record NC_068988.1, read on the forward strand.
ATTGCGACGAAAAGCGTTTGTGCAGCTTAGTTATATAATAACTAACAGACAAAAATTCTAGAGGAATTTTTTAAAATCTAAACAGTGTAAATCTGTAATATGTATTTAGTGTGGAAATGAATTCACGTATTCAAAATACAGTTAATGAAACTTAAGATTCAGAGGCTGAGTATGAATTTACTTTCAGAGAACAAAATGTATGTCATACGAAAAAGTATTCAAATCTTACAACATTGAAGAAGGTGATTGTTTGTGAATTATTGCCAATGAATAGAGAGAAATAAAAGAAATTGAAGATGTGATTACAGTTAAAACTGTTTGTTATTGTCAACAATTTTTGAATTTTTCGAAGGGAAAAGAAATATGTTATATGCTACATAAGTGTTTAGAAATTCTGTTTTAAGATTGAAGTAGGTATATGAGTGAATCATTGAAATTTTCTCCACAGAAACAAATGAAATTGAAGATGTAATTATAGTTAAGATCGTTTGTTATTGTTTGTAAGATGATTTTAAGTTTTCCAAAAATTGTTTAGGGAACAATTTATCGAGATTAATGAATATGTATGATTAAAGGTAAGAAGATGTAAAAAGTTAAAACATGCCAATAAACATAATCGATAAAGAATACAAAATAGAATCAGTTAAGCATTTTAATGATAGACTTCTTAGAGTTGAGCGAGATAAACCGACAGCAGCTACTTCCAGGTAAAATTAAATAAAGTGAAAAGAAAAGAGGATAGAATAGTCTTAAAATGAGATTTATACGGATTTTAAATTATTATTATATTGTAGGGAAGGCGGTGAGCTGGCAGAGTGGTTAGCAGGGCGAAATGCTTAGCGGTATTTCGTCTGTCTTTACGTTCTGAGTTCAAATTCTGCTGAGGTCGACTTTGCCTTTCATCCTTTCGGGGTCGATAAATTAAGTACCAGTTGCGTACTGGGGTAGATCTAATCAACAGGCCTCCTCCCCAAAAATTTCGGGCCTTGTGCCTTGAGTAGAAAAGAATATATTGTAGGAATTATAAAATGAAGTTTATGCTTGTGAGTGAGGAATTAATATGCGATCAATAGTATAAATTAGTGAAAATATATTGAGGTATCGCAACATGTACAGGACTATCTGTAAACTGAAGGTGCGAAGCTATTTCAAAGAGGAACTTGTACATCTAACATTTGCAGATTAAAGAAGTTGTATAAATAATTTGGAAAGTTTTAGAGTTTATTTTGTTTTTAGGAAGAAATAATGTGGTTTACGATAAATCAAATTAAACAACTTATAAAGCAAGTATGATAAAGGGTTTTAAAATAATAATACGGAATGGTAATGACATTATTAATTAATTGCAAATTAATTAATCGAATTATATTGTGTTAATAAATTAATAAAATTTGTACAAAGTATTAACAACTTCCGCAGGTCAGATGACGTAGGCAACTTGTGTCTAATCTATTTATTTTAATAAGTCTCTGTTGTCGGTAAGCGACTGTGCCACTTTTTTTGTATGTATATAACGAATATATGTACACACACACACACACACACACACACACTATCACTCTTCTAACTACGGTACTACTAAGGTGCTTGTAATCACCTAACAGCAGAATCGGTACATGTTATATTCCCTCTCCTTTCTGATCACATCCCTCCCTCCTCCTCCCCTCTACTCTGGAACAAACATCCATTTCTTATTATCATCCCTGCTCACACTATTTCTACCATTTATCTCTTGTCTCTGCCTTCAGCCACTACTCTCTCTCTCTCTCCTATCTGTTATACTCCATTCTTGATACCTTGCTCTCTTTCTCAATGCCCTCTATCATCACGTCCCGCTTACTATAGACTCTTATGAATCTCTACATCTCCTTCTCACTCGCTCCTACACCTTTCATGTCACTTGCCTACTTTCAGATCTATTCAACTGGAGCCTTCCTTATATCTTTCACTTTACCCCTCTCCATACCGTACTTCCACTCTTGTTCATCACCCACGTCATTCACCTGTGCCCCCTATGTTACTCGCCCACCACTCTTATGAAAGTAACCACATTCTCTTCCCATCTCTTGACAAACTCTTCGTATCCTTTCTTCTGCTCACCTTCATGTACCTTGAGATTTTGCGCCGGCACTTCAATACTAACTTCCTTTATCATCTCAACTACTCCCAACCGCTATTATATATAGTGCAACGTATCTGTGTATTTCCTCTATATCAAGACACTGCTATAACAAGACAGCTGTGCTTGTTCTGCTATCGTGTTTTAGCCTTTCAACACCTGGTATAAAGCCTCCCATCTCCAACTTCCCCTCTCAAATGCTCCCGAATTAGTAGTAGGAATATTTTTCTTGTTAGATTTTGCGTGTCCTTTTTCAATCTTGCAAGTTATTCAGCAACCTCACTAAGTACACAATACATTCTGTAAAGCGGCTGGCGTTAAGATGCTGTAGAAATTTGCCAATGCTGACATTGGAGCCTGTCGTGGCCTTGTCGCTCGCCGGAACCTGTCAAAAGATCCAACTCCCGGACAAATGCTGACATCACTTTAGCCTCACGTAGCTGGGATATGGTGAAGACGTCGACAGTAGGATGTCGGATAATCGACAAAGTGGAGGAGTCTTAGATCAACGGCTTGAAGGTTATTGCGGCCAAGCGGAAGATCTGTACTATTAGAAAACGATTGGACCCCAATTAGCAAATGACCACGCTCGACGATGCTCATTGCACTCTTGTACACTAATTGATATCTTGTGCGGAGAGCTGGAGAAACAGCCTCATGGTGGGGGGCGGGGGAATGACGCTAGGCGCCTTACTCAGCATTCAAGGTGTTTTGTTCTGAAATGGTTTCTGAATAGAAGTCAACGGCTACCTACGACGAACAACCGATGAGAATTACATGAGCATGTGTGTGCACGTGTGTGCGCGCGCGTGTTTGTGTGTGTGTGTACACGTAACATTTTATGAAGGTAGGAGCAAAAATAAATCCTTAGAAGTCGATGGCTTACATTTGGCACTTGCAGGTTCGTGCAGCACCGTCGGCCTAGCGCACTGTATTCGGGCGGACGCAGGCTGGGTGAAAACTGCGCGGACAACGCGATCGGGTTTTGGACAGATACACCGGAAATGAGGTCACAAGTAAGGAGGCTCGCCTCACCTAGAAATCGGCCATGAGAAAGGTTGAGAAATTGGCCATGAGAATTCCTGAAAAGTTGAGCTTAAATGACCAGTACCTTCATTAATTTCGTAATTTTACCACCGTTCTCTTTTGCCTTGCCCCAGTTCTCATCTCACCAGTTTGGATCGTGTGCTCTTCTTAATTTAATTGTTCAAGCTGTTCCTCTCACATTAAACTCTTTTCCCGGTCTACAAAGGTCATTTCAGAACCTCTTCCTTTCACCTACATCAGGAATCACCTCTTTATATTTGATACTTCCCATTAACTCCTGAAATATATATTTATAGTTCATTATAAATGAATGGCATTGTCTAAAATGATTAATTAGATGTTCATACAATTTAACAATCACTTTCCACTTAGCACTTGTTTTTCAATCAGATTTCCTTTAATTCTTCTTCAACAATTGTTAGACCCTTTCTCTTTGTATTGTTTGTGATGTAATTCATGATTACTTCACAAGACTTCCCCATAAATATCATTTGATCTTTCTTTCCTAACATACATTAATGTCCCTTCTGAACAACTCTATATACACTAAAACATCTTTTCCACTATGGTTCGTTCTAATTAGTACTCTTTCTTGTACCGTATCTCATTTATTTCGTATATACTTACAGCTATTAAAAAAATTGTTTGTGTCTGTTACAGTGTGGGTGACAAAGTTATTGATGGACCTTTCAATCTGCACCTTTATTTGCAATTCCCGTTGTCTTCATGCCGCAGTTTGTATCAGTTTCTTTAGATTTTTGCATCATTCTACAAATAAGATATTAGTGAACGTAAGAATGCCTAACCACCAACCAGATTGTTGTCAAAACTAAAGAGCGACTCCTACACACGGCACATCGTTATACCTCGTCCAAGGCGAAAGTGGCAATTCAAGACTACGCGGATTGTTGTTGCTGTTGTTAGTGAGAGAGCAGTGCATACCACCAAAGTAACACTGGGGTAAATATACGAAGCCCAGTATACCCGAGATGGTCTATTGTTTTATCAAATGTGTCGCAGAATCTGCATTTAGGGTTACAACCGTTTTGAAGAAGTTAGCCTTGTAGTTTCTGGTAAGCAAGCTTTGATCTTGTGCCGCCAATATAAAAGCTTCAGTCACAGCTTCCTGTCCTGAACGTCTCATCCACTGATGGGTTGTTGCTTGGTCTACATCAGCATTTCGACTTCCAAGTATAAACTCCACCGCTTCTCAATTTGTTTCTGCCCGGTTTTTTTTCTATGCTTTTTTTTTCTGGGTTTTTTTTTGGGGGGGGGGGGTCTGCTTGATCCATTTTCCTTGTTTGGTGGCAGTGTTTTCAGGCTCTTCATCTTATTCAGGGTTAATTCCGAGGTTTACTACTACTACTACTACTACTACTACTACTACTACTACTACTACTACTACTACTACTACTATTATTATTATTATTATTATTATTATTATTATTATTATTATTATTATCGTCATCATCATCATTGCGGCATTTCGTCCGTTTTTACGTTCTGACTTCAAATTCCGCCGGGATCGACCACGTCTTTCATCCTTTTAGATAGGTACCAGTCATATCACTGAAGTTGATATAATCGTATTATACCCTCCCCCAAAATTTCTGGCCTTGTGCGTATAGTAGAAAAAAATCATCATCATAATCATTATTATTATTATCATTATTATTATTATTATTTTATGTTTGACTTTTGTTTTGCATTTGTACAAGTTGGATCCAAGTCTCACCCAGAGACCTCAAGAGACAACAAGTTAGAAGTTCATGTAGGTGTTATGCCTAGGGTACCATATATTTGGATTTGTACAGTTTTGTTCAAGTGAATGTTTAAGAAACCATAAGAAAATTATGTTTGCTTTAAAATTTGAGATCACATAGACAGTATTTTACGTAGGATATGGGCAGTTCCCATGAGCACT
>NC_068988.1:4464540-4465628 GCF_001194135.2 Octopus bimaculoides
AACACGCTTTTCATACCTTGCTATGCGGGCAGCTTTAGCACATACCTTTTGCTTGATGGTTTCTATGGTGGCATCAATGTCAACTATGGTTTTCATGTTATATTTTTTCTTTAGTTTTTGGGTCTTTGTAGGTTTGATACTCTTGTCAAATTTAAGGTTTTTCAAACATTCTATGTCAGATCTAAGTAGCTTAATTTGGTGTTGAATGCGTTCTTGCCAAGAAGGCTTTTTGTGGGAGTGTTGTCTTTTTCTAATCTTTTCACCACATAGAATCGTTATTATTATTATTATTATTATTATTATTATTATTATTATTATTATTATTATTATTATTATTATTCTATCCCGTGAGAGAATTTATTATTTCATAAGTTTTATTGCGGTACTAGCTACATATAATATTATGTTAAAAAAACTTAACCAATTACATTGTAGCTAATGTATGTGTGTGTATACACGCACAGATAGACATATATGTATATGTGCATATATGTTCACACACACACGCACACACACACACATACATACATATAAAATTCAGGAAATGCTTTGTCTGTTGCAGTTTCCTGTTGATCATGCGCACTCTCGCTTTTACCTCTTCCCATATCTTCTGCCCAGTCCTTTTACTCCAACTGCCCACTCAGGCATTTCATATTTGATGAGCCAGCAATCACACATGAGCCAATACTTCAAAGCATTTCCTCACATACTTTGGAGATTTTAATGTTCTACGTATTCGTCACATTCCACTTCACTATTATTGTTCTACGCTTTCAATACATTATTTCATCTTTTTCATGTATTTCCCCGCTTTGCATTCACAACCGCTCCTTACAGTTTCGCTCAATTCTTCGTTGCTATATACACTCACGTCTAACGGCTTCTTCAAAGTGATGAGACATAATAAAAAAAAGAAAAAAACTAACATAAATGGCTCACAATTTATATCTCATTATTATTATTATTATTATTATTTTAAAAAGTTGTAGCTTAAATGTTTTTAATCGTAATAATGAATACTTTGTGTACATTGTACATATATATATGAAACCACATCTCGACAGGATGTGCCATACACCATAAAATAG
>NC_068988.1:4466027-4486266 GCF_001194135.2 Octopus bimaculoides
TATATATATATATATATATATATGCATATATATATATGCATATATGGGTTCAGGACGTCACCAACAGTGACGTAACTCTATACAGTTTTCTCTCCCTATCGTTTTCTCTCTCATCCTTTCTCTAATTCCTTTTTCCTTCCCTTCACCGTTTTCTATCTCTCTCTCACTTTCTCCTTTACTCTCTATCTCGTTGCTTACATGTGACCATCGTCCATCATTCTTCTCGTCACGTGATCATCTTTTCTCTCAGTGCTGTCCTAAAGTCTGGATGTATCCTATCTCTCTCTTCTATCTTTTCTCTTGTCAAAAAAATATTTCTCCAGGTGATCGCTATTTTACCCTCATTCTGGTCTAACGACCCTCCATGTTTGTTTTCGTTCGGTTTCCGTGTATGTCTCCACGGTCCTGGTTTGTTCCCAACTTTTACCCTCCATAAATGCCAAATTTATATAAACCTATAGACAGGTTTTTTCAACCTGCTGGTCGGCTACTTTAGGCTGATGACGAGCAATGACTCAGAAACATGTCCCTGAATGCAGACTAAAGCTGGGTGGGGAAGCTTGTCTCCCCTTCACAAATATAAGGACACAGGAAATGTGTCAATGCCAACAGGAAGCGGTCTAGCTTCCTAGGGCTAAATAGCAGCAGTATGATACCCTTAATGGGTCTGTCACTTTAACTTGACAGTAAACAACCGCTTTAGATATATATATATATTCCCGAGCATTAAACTAATACATCCACTTGTTGTTTACACCACCTCTCTTCATTTGTTGTTTTTTTTTCGTAAATTCTCCCATATATATATATATATATATATATATATATAAAGAAAATAAGACAAGGTAGAAAATGCTAAAATAATTTTATCATGAAGAACATTTTAGTACCGGTTTCAATCTTTGCGACTTTTTCAACTTAGAGTAAAACATGAAAAACTGTTAAGTTATGGAAAAATTAAATGAAATGCCTTTTTTTTTTAAAAATATTTCCATAGTTTTCAAATGCAAGGGAGTATTAAATCTATCGCGAGTGATTGAACTTCTTCACCTTGATGGATGCGGAGGGTGCTACTGCCTGAGGTGGCTGTTCAGGTCAAGGGCAATAAAAATGAGAAGGGTTGGCGGGGAACGAGGGAATGCAAGTTGTACTTTATGTCTTCGACGTCTGATCACTGTTTCTTCACGTCCGTTTTTTTTTTCTACCTAGACCATTTCCTCGGCGATGACATGTCACCACTTTGAGCGGTCCTTGGCAATTGTCTCCTAGTTATTTGGGTCAATGGAGCAGCGGAGGAGAATGGTCTTGAGCTGGTCTCAGAAACGAATTTCGGGAGTTCCGCGTGGTCTGGTGTCTGAGGCCAACTCCGCAAAGAGGAGCTGACGGGGATGATGTGTTTGAGGCATACGTATGATGTGGACCGACAGTCTGTGGTAACTGTCACGGCATCTCGATTCTCGGTATCAATGGAAAGATTAATGGTCGTTGCTGGGGAAATTGATCCTGAGTCACCGCGCGGCTTTCTCCCATCCGTGGTATCTTAGATATGGTCTTTTACGCCCGCCTTCTCCAAGAAAAGGTCCGAGTGCAGAGAAGCCACTGCTTTTAACGTTTTGGGATTTGGAAAGGCTTTTGGCAGCGCACCGAGACTTGCAATGTGGTCCACTCTGAAGCATTTCGGTTGTCCCGGCCACTTTACGAACCTCATTCAGTCCCTACAGGATGAAATGTCTGGCCGGGTCATCGCGAAGAACGCTCTCTCCGATTCCAAAATTATACATATGTGGTAAGAAGCTTGTTTCCTAATCACACGGATCCGGGTTCAGATTCATTGCGTGGCACCTTGATCAAGTGTCCTTTATTTCTACTACATATGTGTATATATATATATATATATATATATATATGTGTGTGTGTGTTTGTGCCTTTGTTTCCACCACCACCACCACCACCACCAATACCAACACCACCACCACCACCACCAACGCTTGACAACCAGCGTTGGTGGTTTGTTTGTATCTCCTTAATCTAGCAGTTCGGCAAAAGAGAAATATAAAATAAATACCAGGCTTTAAAACGTAAGTCCAGGGATCGATTCCTCAAGGTGGTGCCCTAGCATAGCTGTAGTCTAATGACTGGAACAGATATGTACCGTATTTATAATATATATCTCTGTATATAAGGGGAGGGTTAACGCCGGATTGGTTTGGTGTGAGAAAAGACGGGATGGTCACGTTTGCAACGGTTCTCGTCATATGTTTGGTCGATCAAGTCTAAGCCGCGGATAAAACACATTCACTGGATTTAATGTATGCACAGGGACATGTAAGCTCACACACGCATACTATATATAAGCATATACTCATGCATACAAATTTCTTCGATTATAGCTGCTAATATTGACTCATTATCGATACGTGGATTCCATCTAATTAGTATCCCATTCTTTTTATCTTAATCTTACTCTCAATACTAAGACATGCAAGTTCCATGTACGATGAATTATGAACATCCAGAAATGGATTCACTTTTCTACAATATAGAGACATGCAGATTTCCGTGTTGCTATGTACTCTCATCAGTGTAGCGTTTAAAATAAAGCTTGAATTATAAATTTAAATTCCCATAATGTGTTCGCTTTCTCTTTTGGAATATAAAATGCCAGAAAGTTCGACGGCGGCGTTGAATCTTTTGTAGCAGAATTGTTTATTTATGAAATTCAACATCAGAAAAAATATAAACTTCCCGTTGAAACTCTACGCTCTCTATCTTTATCTCTCTGACTCTCGCCTCTCTCTCTCTCTCTCTCTCTCTCTCTCTCTGTCTCTCTCACACACACACACAAACACACACACACACACACACACACACACACACACACATTTATATATATATGTGTGTATAGGCATTACAGTTATACATGCTTGTATAAACATATACATAGACACACACACACTTGCACTCATATATGTTAAAAACTACATGAGAAAATTGAGAACATTATTCTGAATAAAAGGAAGAAAATATTGGCAAGTTTATGAAAATATGCTGTCCGTTTCAATTGTTTAATCCAACTTATTCATGCTAAAAGAGAAAGGAAAATGTATAAAAATAAATTGGGTTTCTGATGCACATGAAGCTAGTCGTCTTGTGGACCAAGTAACAACCTCGTCTGAACTTCCAAAATTGATATGTTCGACTAAAAGGTGGTGCTCCAGCATGGCCGCAGTCAAATGACTGAAACATATAAAAGAATAAAAGAATATATATACATATATATTAATGCCGTAATTTACTCACATGCAGCATCTTCAGAGCTTTGTCGTTAATTCAGTTCTTAACCAAATTTAAAACGGTGAATATTTTTGAAGAGGGTTCGCCCTTAGCTACATTTTGGTTTACAAAATTGAGCTTTGGTCCAGTAGAAAAAAATTTACATCAAAATTTGTAGCAAGGTTATAGGAGAGTAAGTAACGCCTCCAATCAAGTTTAGATCTAAATATCTTTTTTATTTATATTTAATATATTTATCTCAGCTTCAATAATAGAAGAAAGCATGAAGAATTTCATAGATTTGATCCCATGCAGCAAAAATTTGTATAAAAGAAGTTGTGAGGTAAAATATCATGACAAAAAATATGAGGCAAAAAAAAGTATAATTAACTTTTTTACTTTAAAAACAAACTATATTCTAATTAAGCTTAAATAATAGAGCTCAATTCGAGGAATTTCATGGTATCAATTTCATGGAATGAAGGTTTAAAAGAAAAAAGTTATGAGTGTTTGTTTCTCAAATTTGAGGGTGATAATATAGTTCTATACTTTTTTATGAATATAGTTCTATAAGGGGACTTTTAATATATGTCACCAGCATCATTGAGGTAAAGAAAAAAATTATCAGTGACACAGCTAATTTGCATTTAGTTTAATTACGTCATTTGAAGTGATTAATGCAATTATATCATAAAAATGAAAGAAAGAAAAATATTATTTAGAAATTTTGGCAATAGCCTAGCTATTTGGCAATCTTTCGTTTTAACTCGAAAGCGTGTGCGCGCAGCTCAGGTGTTACCTTACGGCGTTCGGTAAATTCCGTAAAGATTTTTTATTTATTTATTTTTGTGAATGGAAATGTACATTTTGTTTGAAGTCAGCATAAAGTGATAGAAAGAGGAAATGAATATGGTCGTGTGTATGTGCTGATGCGGGGGTGAGACAGAACGTGTCTGTTGTTTATGTGAAAGTGAAAGAGAGAGAGAGAGAGAGAGTGATAGCGTAAATTTTACTTAGCTATTTATACATAGCATGCAAAAAAGTTGTCGTGAGAACACACCTTCACTCAGTGACGGACTTCTCTCACACACGCACCACACATAAAAAACATGTATACATATGTATTTATGCATGTACGTGTATACGACAGTTAATAGGTGTACGTATGTGTTTGTGTACGTGTGTGACTGACCCTAGCCATTTTACACATACATGACAACACCTCTCTCTCTCTCCCTCCTTGTCACACACAGCAACGCACACGCACACACACACACACACACACACACACACACACATACAATGACAACACACATAGCTTCTCTCTCTCATGCACACACAGCATACACATTACATTTATCATTCAGTTTTAAGTAAGGTAAAATCTTAAATCATTAATTGACACATTATTAATTAGCATAATAGCATAGCCTGGAAAAAACATGGAATACATGGTATAATGCGAGCAAGAGAAATAATATTCTTAAGATCATAAACCTAGAAAAGTACAGGACAAATAATTACACTTTGAAAAGTTCAGGACAAGTTATTACATTTGGTAAAGTACAGAACAAGAATTTTGTTTCTTAAAATATTGCAGCTAAGGATAAAATTACAAATAAGATATTTAGATTTAGAAAATATTAGCTTTTATTAAAACTAAAAATTTTATTGCTGCTATTACTACTACTACTACTACTACTACTACTACTACTACTACTACTACTACTACTACTACTACTACTGTTGCTGCTACTACTACCACTACTACTACTACTGTTGCTGCTACTACTACCAGCATCTTCCACTCCAGTGCCATCCCCTTCCCCTGTGTAGACCACCACCTGCTATAATTAGTGACTATAATTATTGTGATAGTTAAAATACTTAAGGAGGAAATAAACTAATATTTGTAAGCGAAATCAATGAAAAGACATTAGATAGATGGCGCTTCATAGTTGATAGATAACATCTACTTGGTCATTTTTATCAGAGCTTTTAATGAACTGGAAAATATGTGGCGTAAATTATAATGAAACGATGAGCTCCTCATTATTATTATTATTATCATTATTATTATTACTATCATTATTATTATTATCATTATTATTATTATTATTATTATTGTAGTTAGTTTAGTTTTCTTGTTGTTGTTTACAGTAGTTTAGTGTCGTTGTAGTTATTGTTTCAATCAAATGTATTTTCCAATATTTTCATTGATTGTTTCCTTGTTTTGAGAATATTTCTCTCTTTTTTTTTTTATGATTCCTATTTTTCTTCAATGTTTTTTTCCTTATTAAATATTAATCTTTTGGGAATGTTTGTTTTCGATATTATTTGCTATTTTGTTTGTTTAATTTCCATTCCTATTTCTTTTATTATGTCTTCGATATATTTTCTATATTTTGTCGTTTGTTTTCCTCTTCTATGACATCCCTCTTTTTAAATACATTATCGTTACATTACACCAATACCTTCGCCCCAATGGCAGTTTTGTCAACATTGGTTTAATTTAAAAGAATAAAAAAAACATGAAAGTTGGAGAGACAATTACAATGTTTTATGAGTTATATTCGTTTCTACTGGTCCCAGTTCATTTCAGCACAGTGAAATTAATCAAAATATTTCTTGGCAAGAAGTGAAATGGGCAATAAAATATCTCTTTATTCCAATATAAATGTTAGCAAGTTAATTCTTTGAGGAGCCCTCAACGACTAATACGACCAGTACTTAGTTCTTGGGTTTTGTCTATCAAATGAAGGCGATATAAAAATCAAGAATAAAAGCATCGTCCACTGAATATGAGTCTAATGTTATCTGCATTGACAAATATTTTATCTAGAAGTATTGCTGTCACATCTATTTGAAACTACAGCTAAACAGCACAGTTTAAATGTACCATGAAGCTTAAGCGGTATTTACATTCGCTTTCAGTATTCGCTAACGAAGACTCTTTAAGCCTGTTTTCATTTCTGTTTTCAACTAATTTTCTCCACTTCATTTATACTCCTTGATTCTCTGGCTGAAGGGATGAAATTTATACTGATTCTCCGCATTTGCAAATTCATAGTCGTATGTTATTATATTATTATCAATTACAGGGAATTGTAAGTTCTGCATGCTAACTATTTACAGCAGCATGGATTACGTTACTGCAAGTTAATTGATTTTACATGGAAACACAGAAGAATTGATGACGATAGAACAGACATTTTGTAATATTCAGTAATCAACTGGGACACGGTCGTCGACTCAACCACATGTGAATAGACCTCATCAACTTACACAACTTCAACAAAACTGGCCAAATTATGTTGGGTAAAATAACAACAGAATAAGAAGAGTAAACCAGAGTGTACCGAATGTCAGTGTGTGTAGAGTTGCGTCAGTGTTTGTGACATGTTAGAGGGTGTGCGCGTATGTATGCCTGTGTATGCGTGTGTGTGTGTATATGTGTGGTTATAGTACATGAGAATAACAATGTGGGTCGTGCAGTCATTTTGTCTTTTCCCTAAATGCTATAGATATTGGCCTATTCTTTCAGAGATAACCCAGGTTTAAAGAACATTAACTTCTATATCAGCTTACACTCGACTTAAGCATTACTGAACTGCCTACATCTGCTTCTTTGCCTTATTTTATATCTCATTTAGAAAGATATAGTGTCGTCATTTACACGCGACTAAAAAGCCACTTAACTAATTCACTGCGTTTCTATTGGTGACTGTCAAAGGCGGCGTTTGTGAAATTCGAAAAGCAAAGCTCTATGAAAGTGATTTTTGATCAAAACATTTGTTCAGAGGTTTTCTTCGGTTGTATGTATGTTTTGGTGACATTCATCCGCAAAAAATATATACATATACAGATATTGAATGCATATAAATGCTATATGTGTGTATATACCTGCATATATATATATATATATATATATATATAGTTGAAATCTACAGAAAAACAAAAGACGAAGGCAGGTGTATAAACAACAAACAGGTGTATTAATTAGTTTAACACTCGGGAAGGTGAGAAAGTCTGTTACATTTCGAGCCTACGCTCTTCAGCAGAAAGGAACACGAGAAAATACACAGAGAAGGATTAAAAATAGAGAGAATAAAAAAAAAATTTGAGCTAGGGGTCAATCACGGCGGCCCATATATATATATATATAGGTGTATATACGTGCTTGTGTACGTGTGTGTGTGTGTATGTGTGTGTGTGGGGGGTGCATATGTGTGTGTCTGTGTGTGTTAATACAAGCACACATAACGACGGAAATCAAAATAAAGACGCGTGTTTTTATTTGCAACAGATTTTTTTTTGCACACTAGAACACGTACAACTGCAATGGCAGACATCAGTCCTTTGGCTTCCTATCTAGCTCCAAAAAGGGAAAGGTAAAATCTAAAATGATGAGATGAAACTAAAGCAAAACAACGCTGTTTCATTGTTCGCTGGCGTTTGTTCGAGAATATTGTGTTTTTTAAAACACAAAATCTCGTTGAGTTGGCGTAAACAGGGACGTGTTACAAATAATTGTATACAGCTCCACATATGTGTTTATGTATATCATGTAGTTTCTCATCTTATGGTTTCCAACCAAGATGTATTGTAAAGTCTACCCGTTTAATGTTGCCGAGGAGAAGGCAGCGGTGGTGTGTATGCTGGTGGAGGGGTTGGCGAGGTTTCTTTGTGGCATGTAAAAGCTTATTGCTTTTCAAACCATCGCTTTCTTTCTCCTTCTCTCTCTTTCTTTCTGTCTCCCCGTCTCTATTTCTCTCCCTCCCCCTCTCTCTGTGTGCATGTGTCGTCCTATTTGCATTTCAGCAAACATTGTAATATATATGTAATATGTACGTGATATACATGTGATATATATATATATATATATATATGAGATATAGAGATGACAAACAACTAAAGGATTATCATATGAACTGCATTGGCTTACAGTTGTTTCTGCAGAGGTCGACTTTGCATTTCATACTTTCGGGGTCGATGAAATAAGTACCAGTTACGCACTGGGGTCGATATATTCGACTAGCCCACGCCCACCAAATTTTTAAGGCATTGTGCCTAGAGTAGAAATAATAATAATAATTATTATTATTATTAGAATCGTTAGCTTGCCGGGTGAAATGCTTAGCGGTATTTCGTCTGTCTTTATGTTGTGAGTCTAAATTCCGACGAGGTCGACTTTGTGTTTCATCATTTCGGAGTCGATAAATTAGGCACCAGTTGCGTACTGATATCGATCTAATCGACTGGCCCCTCCTCCAAAATTTCAAGCCTTGTGCCTATAGTAGAAAGGATTATTATCATTGTTGTTGTTGTTGTTGTTGTTGTTGTTGTTGTTGTTGTTGTTGTTGTTGTTGTTGTTTTTGTTGTTGTTTTTGTTGTTGTTGTTGTTGTTGTTGTTGTTGTTGTTGTTATCATTATTATTATCGTTGTTTTCGATGTTGTTATCATTATTATTATTAAGTTAGCGGCGTACAGATTAAGTCTGGTGTCAGTCAGAATTATTTCGAAGTATTCAGCTCCCTTAAGCTTTAAATTCAGTTTTCGCCGAGGTTTGTTTCGTATTCGTGGCTGATCACTAAAATAACTAAGAAACCTGTACGCATCTACTGAAATCGATTTAATCAATTACATCCCTGCTATGAAAGTTAGTGGCCATTTGCCAACGTGAGACACTCTTAATATTATTCGTTACTTCGTTAGACATGCTTGCATGCTTTATTAATCATAGATAAATTTAGACAATTAAATTTAATCCAGCTGTAGATTTATCAAAAGAATCTCATTAGAAACCAGAGTAAAATCTTATCTGCGTTTTCCTAAACCGTTGCCGCTTGTTCCCCACTTTAGTTCAGGACAGATGTGCTGTATTGGGAACTGGCCAAATACGTTTACACGCTTGCACAGCTGAATATGATCGTTCATTGAACACTTATTGAACCATTTGTGCTCATCACAATATATCCGAAAAGTCTTTAGTTGTTTAAACGTTTAAGAAGATCGAGAGCTGATCAAACCAGGTCTCTGGGCTGAATAATTCCTGCTTGGTTTCCTTTACCACTTCTAAATATTCATTTTGTTCATGGCTAGACGGACGCTATAATCACTGACTCATTCATTCTATCTCTGTCTTACTCCCCCCTCTCTTTCGCCCTCTCTCTCTCTCTCTCTCCCCTTCTTTCTCTCCACGTAGCGAATCGATTTTGTCTGAAGTGCCATTGCAGTCTATTGGACAGAATCTCATGGCTATCGTTTTAAGGTAAGCTAACAGGTTGCGTGTTGTTGAGGTGAGTTAGATCATTCAAGCTAAAATATCGAAGTTAAAATTTTACTCACTACACTTCTCACTCAAATGTACGCAAGCACATTCACGCACCCACGCACGCACACCCACTCACACACACACTTACACACGTACACATACACACATACACGTACACATTAGAACACACAAAGTGAAGTACTCACACCTAAATACACTTATAAAAACGAAGAAGACGATTGTCGATGGCTGAATTAACAGCATACAAAACTATTAGCTGAATAGTCGATAATCTACATGTTAACAGCGCAGTATTGCCTGGAGTAAAGACATTAACTCTGAACTCACCATCGCCACCTAACAACAAATAAGTACCAGAAAGTAGAAACAATTAGACAGGAGTAACAGTGTAAAATTAACGAGTGTTTCATTTGTTGGATGTTTTTGGTTCAATTCTTACATTGTATATGTTGGAAAAAGTTTTGTTTTTTCCTAACTTGACAAGATGCGTTAAATAAAGATGATAGAATACGTACCAGTAATATATGGCGGTCACTTTCATCGACAGTGACCCATTCTCTGGTAAAAGTAATTGTTTGTTTTATGGAGTTGTAAAAAGGAAGCATGCTAATGACTTTCTGACTTCCGCTAACCCCCCCCCCCTCCATGCTTGGTGATGCACCCACTCAATGTATATGCGTGTGTGTGTGTGTGTGTGTGTGTGTGTGTGTGTGTGTATGTGTGTGTGTGTGTTTAGTATAACATTATTTGACACTCAAGTATGAGTTTTGTCCCGGCTGAGCTGTTTACAACAATGAACAAACAAGCCCGAGATGAAAGTCAGGCCAGAACGTCATACTTTTGATATAGTATCTATGTGTATTGCGTTGTATATCAAATACTGTTTATACTACGTGACCCATATTTCAGTTTGCTCCCACCCAGCGCTCGATCAAGCTTTTCTAAATTCAGAGGAGCCAGGAAATGTCTACAACAGAAGATTTGCAACCGAACTAAACTGAAGTAGAAGCAAAATAATGGAGCTGAAAGAATCTGTGGTAGAATGAAAAAGGCGGTCTCACTCAGCTGATGTAGCGACCATGGACCGAGAAAAAGGTAAAGGAGATATACTTGACTGCTGTTCAGAGTATTTCCTTTATTTACTCAAAATACCAGGCTACGTCAATTTGAGAATCTTGGAAAATGTGACACATCATACTTCTGATGTATCCACGGATGATTGGCCTAGTGTGAGACAAAGTGGTGTTCACCATTAATTTATTTTCAGAAAGTAACCCTGAATAGGCTTCCAGTAGAATTTTGAAGAAACGGCGGAAATAAACTCCTTCGATGTATTTACCACTTAATCTTCAAACCATGAGCAGCTGCTAAACGTCTTCTCCGGTTTGGTAAGATGCTAGCGTCGACCTTATATTGAAGAAGAGAAACATGAATGCGGTAACGAACGAAGGAATTTCTCTACTTGCTGTCGTCAAAATCATCTTTTCAAAGTTATGTTCAACACACAGAATTTAAAGAAATCATTGTAGAATTTCTACCTGAAACTAATTGTAGGTTCAAAGGTGTAGGGCAAACATGGATACAGTTTTCTACATCTGGCACATTCAGGTTCAATGTGGCGTAGGAGTAGAACAAGGAATTATCTCTAGATATCATCGATGTAAGAAAGGAAACTGACACAATGAACAAATTAGGATTGTGGTAGGCTGTCAGAAGGTTCAGATATCCAGAAACATTCACTTCTAGGATTAATGCTATGATTTAATCCCTACAAAATGACATAAACTGGCCATCAAAAATTAGATTATGAAGGAACGCGTGTCAGCAATTATACTACTCTTACTTCATTTGTCAATGATGTTCATGTGTGCATGCGTCTATCTCTTTCTCTCTCTCCCTCTCTATCTATCTATCTCTCTTCCTCTCTTTCTCTCTCTGTCTCCCACTCTGTATATACATACACACACACACATGATATATGCTATATGGTATGATATGCACACGTTTATTTCTCCATGTTCTCTTCCGTTTCCATAATATGTAGCCTACACCTTAACCAGAACATTGCTCAGAACATTGACCATTCAGCTTGTGGCATTAGTTCTTATTCATAACAAGGTCAGCAGCTTTACTAAATCAGATATTACATCTAGCTAGTTCCTTATTTACTTGGGAAATATATATCTTTCCAAAGCTACTCCAATGCGACAGGGCAATTCTATGTTTGTAATTTAAAAGGTTATACGATTTATATTTTTTCTATTCCGAAGTACGGCCAATCAAGAGTAATCTCTTTGAACATGAAATGCTGTTACCCGAGGAAGATTGCAGCAAAGAGGCGTTTGTTAGTTGTTTTTGCGTTGTTTTTAAATATACTCAAGCGCACACGCACATACTTGATTTTGTGCAACAATTTGTGTATGACAGTATATGCTTTTAGTTGTATGCATATGTGTGTTTTTGCATAAATTTTAGAATATGTAAGCTATTCAGTTCAAGAAGAAATTGTATTTACAATAGAACATGTTTTTCAACTTTCTTCGCTTCATACAATGGAATTTGGTTTTACAGTAGTATCAAGCAGATCAATCTTTCGAAAATAATCTATCGTGATTTTCGAGTCGTTAGAAATACAGAATAATATCTTAGAAAAGTTTTACTGGATTTGTACCATTATCTGACTGTCCAACTCTCTCTTATATCTATGTTGAGACGTTATCCACCAGACATTTATTGAATACAAACGTTTTGTAGAATGATACCTATATCAAAATGAAAAGAATGACGAAATGGAATCAGACAAATAAAATATAAAATAAGGATAGAAGAAGAAAGTATGCATTAAAGAAATTTCTTCATAAATTTATTCCGAACATCTCTGTTCATATTCAATAACTTTGAGTGTTGCACTGGCTTTGATGTGGATTTATTTATATGGTGCTTCATGCTGCGAAACTTGTTATCTTTGTCTGTATGTGCTTAGTTAATAATGTTTTAGATATTCATTTGGGTAGCTTCTATCAATATTTTCTGTCTATCGAGTCACCGAGAGTTGCCATCAAATATATATATTTGATATGTTAAGGAAAGCATGTGCTGTATACATTTATAAATATCGATTGCTGTCAGTGCAGTAGCAAAGTGGGTGAAATGTTAGACTCTTTGCCCACAGGTCAAAAGATATATTCTGCCTCAGACGGTTTTGTTCGAAAAATAAGTACGAAAGATGAAGCAAAAGTTTATTGAGTTACAGAGTTCCTAAACAAGTCTGCTTATCTATTTCGTGCATACAAACATAACCTTTAATCCAGAAGCGATAGAAACTGATGAGATAGTGACAGTCGTAATATTTTCGATGCTCAAAAGGAAATGGCTGCAACCGGAAATCGAAACCGGATTGTATTTGTTGTTCACATGATCGACCCAAGTGGATTTATGTGCGGGTCCTTATAAATGGTCAAATTTGCATTAGTGAAATCAGTAAAACGAAATAACTATAACCACAAATTGAAATACTGCTGCAAGCTATTCTATGACTGGTTGTTGTATCTATAAGAAAAGGAAGGTAGATTTATTGGGATGAAGACTGAGATTGCATGCGTGATTATGTCATTGCCAATTATATTAATGACATACTCGGAGCTTAATACTACACCATGGCTCTTGACTAACAGCATTGGATACTAATGAAGAACGGTTCAGAAGTTTAGACTATGCACTTAATTCACAAGGGTGTCTTCTTTAATATTGCAAAGAATTGAATGGAAGATGGCGAATATCGTAGAGCTGAAGTTATTTATCATTGAACTGAAATTGTGAATTAATTTGAATTCCATGTTGAATCTACTCCGATTTCGTCGTTAATGCCTCGGTAAAACGAATGAATGTTACACATTCAATCATCTCGTAAATTATCAATATAAGGCCCTATACTTTGTCAAAAGAGATCAATAATAGATATGAAGACGTTTCAGGTAGCTACAAATAGGCTTAGTTATACCGTTAACAAGACATTTAATGATTATCTACCAGTCTTGCGATGATTTATCTAGCAGTCTACAACTGAAGACAACTGTCCAAGGTGAGAATGAATCTAGGAACATGTGGTGGCAAGGAAAAACGTCTTAACCACACATCTAGAAATAAATTTTCCGGGAATAAACAATATATTCAAATTATATATATATATATATATATATATAGTAGATAAATAATATAGAATGTATGTAATATAGAATGTATATAATATAGATATATAATATATATAATATATATATGCACTAATAGAACCAAATAAGATTTCATTGTTATTTATGTGATACATAGACTGGAAAATCCCCCCTCAAAAATATATAAAACAACCCAATTAAAAAGTGATTGTAGAGTCACATGGTTTAGGTGGCTTTTTGGATGCTCGTCCGTTTAAAATGAGTTATTGTTATTGTTTAGCCTGAGGTGAGCCATGGTGAAACAGATCAATGACCTAAGCCATTCCAACTGCGACCATCACGTTATCTTTCGGTCAGCATTCACTTAGAAATGTATTTCTGAAACGTTCTTCCTTTTTCTAAGACTGTAGTGTGTGACTTGGAGTGAAATTTGACTGCTACTTTTACCAAAATAAAGCAATCGCGAAGAGGTTTCTTCAGTAATTTGGGTTTCCTAATTGACTGATTTAGAAAACATGCATCACAAATGTAAAGAGTAGCGTATCAGAAGTGTTAAATGTTTCTTTATATATCCGTAAATGTTTCCAGAGCAGGAGAGAATGCAGTCAACATGAACCTGCAAGATAGTCACGGCTGAAGTCATCTCATATCGTATCAGGTTTTCACTAACTTTCAACTTCTGTTTCTGATAAGTCCTTAAGTTTGTCAAATCCTGCGCATGTTTCAAAAGGTTTCTCCGAACACTTCTTCGAAACTGTTTTCTTGTCGCATATTTCCGAACGAAATGTGTTACATGAGAAATCGATTTCATTACAAAGTTCAATATTAACGTATTGTTGAAAATGACGGAAAATGAGAAGAATGAAGACGTTAAACTTTCGAAGATATAAAAATTTACAATGCTGAATATTGATGAATTTCTTGTCGAAAATGAAAAAAGAACAAGAACCACAAAAAAGTTCAACATTAGAATTTTTATAAAAGAAAATTGCAATGTTAAATATCAATGAATTCTTGTCCAAAAATTCGAGTTACAACTTTGAAAAAGATTCAATTTTTACTTTATTCGAAAATATATCGACAAAGTAAAAAGAAATACTATGAGCCAGGAATCGATAGTATTTAATAAGACGGCTGGTATTAGATTCATAGATTCATGCAACTAGTGATATGCATATATACATAGTTGCAAAAGTTGCATATTAGAAACTGCAGGCTTTCTCGTAATTCCCAACATTATTTATGTAGCAAATTACTCCACAGAATTTGTTTGACAGAGTTCCTGCTTCTTTTTATGTATAGAACGATAAACCGCATGAGAAAACGTTACGCAAGTTTAAACAATATTATATGAATTCTTCTATACACCGGAGTAATTGCCACTCAGACACCAGCATTATTAATGAGTTGAATTATTATTATAATAAATAGTTATACTATGTCTAGAAACCTTTGTGACATGTTGCAATATATATCGTTTTAAGTAAACATGATGGAGACAAAGAGAGAGAGAGAGAGAGAGAGAGAGAGAGAGAGAGAGAGAGAGAACGAGGGGAGAGGGAAAATGGCAAAGGACAAATTCTCTCTCCGCAACATGGTATCAAGTTTGGTTTAGGATCGTCTACCGTTAACAGAATGACAGGTTCTGAGACGTGTCTCTTGCAAGTGATCTACAACATATTTTCTGCAGTTGAGTGAACTGAAACTAAATTAAAGATCATAAACCCATATTGCCTTTCTCGTTAATCCTATAATCTAAACTGTCCACTAAGCGTATCTGTATATGCGAATGCGTATATGTATGTCCGTGTGTCTGCGCGGGTGTTTGTGTGAGTGTTTGTGTGAGTATTTGTGTGTGTGTGTGTGTGTGTGTGTGTCTCCGTATCGATCTAACCTCAGACTGCCGTTTAAGCATTTCTGATTCGTATTGTGTCAATAACATTATGTTGTGTTTAAGCTGAGACACTTCAAAATTCACCCTGACTCAATAGAATTCGATTCAAATTATGGACATCATGTCCAAATAGTGTGTTCTCGCAATTGGCTTACTCCCTTCCTCATACAAACTGTATCTTGATTCTATCAAAAATGACATTCTAGTAATTAACCCTGATTGCATTAAATAGCATGAGCACTGTTTAATTAACGAATATTCCTTTATTTTACAGTAGCCTTTTCTTATGAACTTTATTTATGATGGAAGTATCTCCGTCCGGCTTTTATCTTAACCAGTTCAATCTTATTCGGTAATATTGTATTGAGAGAGAATTAGTGTTTTATGTGTGAAATCCTTTAACAATTTACCAGCAGCCAAAATATCGACTGGTTATCCAATATTGTATTGATTCAGCATACTTCTAAACACATTCCACGTGGAACTTAATGGGTTATGTAACATCTTGTAGATGTTGAATCTCCATGTAGCAGGAGAGAGATAATCACTGCACGTTTTCCGACTTATTGGCTACAGCCGTATATTGCAGATAAGTGATACGGCCCAATGGAGAAGCGAATCTACATTGCAAACTCTACTGGCTCATATGAGCTTTCCATCAATCGGCAACTCTCGTATGAAATCCTACTGCAGCAGCAGCAGCAGTAGTAGTAGTAGTAGTAGTAGTAGTAGTAGTAGTAGTAGTAGTAGTAGTAGTAGTAGTAAATTTTACGCCTTTGAGTTTTTTGAATAGTTAATTTTCCTTCCTATGAGGTGGATGGAAATAACTTAGGAAAATCGGAAGAGGTCCCGATTTTATGAAGAAATATTCAATTTTGCGGCTCACCCTTATAAATATTTGTATCATTCTAAATAACTGTTAAACCAGTATCTTTTCAAGAGAAATATTTTCCTTCCATTCATTCAACTTTAAAGAAAAATGATTTGAGCACAAGATTCATACAACCTTGCAATTAGAAAAAGGATTAGCTTGTTTTCAAAATTCGACGAAATACTTTATTAGGAAATTTATAGGGAAAAAAAATTTTAAAAACTTCTTCTGATGGATTTCCTATATATCGGGATATTGTCTTTGAAAGATTGCAATTTTCTGTAAGGCATAATTTTTGGCATCAGAAGTCTCTTAGTGAATTTCTCCCTTTCATTTTCCAATTATCTTTTACCTACACATTTATCTTAATATTTTATTTCATTTTTATTCCTGAATCATTTTTTTTATCCTTCTTATTATTCTCTTTTGCATATCTCTATTTCGTCTTTATATATGATTTCCTTTCAGCATTTTAGCTGATTGCTGAACAACAACAACTTTACTACTACTACTACTACTACTACTACCGATGCTGCTGCTGCTGCTACTGCTACTACTAATAATAATAATCATGACAATCAATGTAATATGCCTGTTTAAGTGAGTGGGTCGTTATTTTCTCTTCTTGTTAAGTTTGTTTTTAACGAGATCTGCATAAAAATAAAATACATAAACACCCAAAAATAACCCTAGGATAAAAAAAAAACTATTTAATGCCGACTGGAATAAAATGAACTGAACTACTCTGACGTTTCATTTGTTTCCTTCATTGCTGTGAAATATCCCGACATCCTCTTCTTGAAACGTACTCTATGTCTGCTTAATCCAGTATCCAGTGAAAGTTTATCCAACTAGAATTACAAACTACACAACTCCTAGCCTCCCACTTCATTGTCAATAGATTGACTTAGAAATAGCTTCTTGTTTATTCATCGAAATTTTCATTCGGTCATCATAACTGCTTCTTCTTATTCCTGATTTAAATGCATGAGAAGGACATTCCAATTTACTTAAACAGAAATGATTTAAAGAGAGACAAAAAAAAAAAAAAAAAAATTCCAATAACTCTCATAAAAAAATCCGTTTGACTGAACGACATTTGATTCGATGCATTCTTATGATTAACTTCTTACTGCAAAATACCGATGTACGATTTAAAAGTTTAATTCATCTGCGACAGTATCTTCTACTGGGATTTAAATGTATTCTGCAGCTTAATGCAACAATGAGAAGATATTCTTTTTATATTTGCTTTGTAAATCAATCAAATGATGCTCATGAGAAATTGTACAAGTATTCAGTTAATCTTCTATGAATCTTACTAAAATTGCATACGTTCACTATGGCGGCTTATAAATACTGATTATCAGTTAGGAAGGTTACTTCATCATTCCGACTTCTAACAGTGGATTGATGTATATGCCACTCGTATTTCTCATAAACATATTTATCTGTGTATAATAGTGATGTTTAGTCAGGAAATATGAGAGACTATTTCTAACCTAACAAGATATTCTCAGTCCCGAACGAACAGAAATTGATATTCTGCCGCTGATATGCTTACATTAACACAATACTTGAAATTAGAATGGCGACTTCTACATTAATACGTACCTCTACAACGATCTTCACCAGCGCGAGTTCTGAGATTATGCTATAGCTAAAAAGCCAGTGAGTATGCATGATAACAAGCAGTGAGTACATATGATAGAATGAATGCATACAAGTACTATTAATTTTTTAAAATTCGCTTTTTTGCCCATTTTCATACGTTAATTAGAGTCTATATAATAAATGGTTCAAAATTTATGGAGTAATTATTTTCATCTTTCGAGTTCGTTGCCTAGCAAATCAAGAAGTTTCCATGATACAACTGAAAATTTATTGGGAAAACAAATAGTTAAAAGTATCATATTGGTTTCAAATCTTGACACAAGGGTAGCAGTTTCGGAGACGGGGTGTAAATCAATGTCATCGACCCCAGTGCTCAACTGGTACTTCTTCTATTGACCACAAAAGGATGGAAGGTAAACTCAACATTGGCAGAATTTGAACTTAGGACGTAAAGACCGATGAAATGCCGCTAAGCATTTTACCTGGCGCGCTAACGATTCTGACAGCTCACCACCTTCAAATATCCTAATAAAAACAACATATCCCTTTCCGAAATATACCGCAAAAACTCCAATGATTTGCGATTTCACGAGCCTTTGTGGGATATTATCATTAGCATTGTCCGGTGGAAGCATGAAGTTTTATGACTCTTTCCTCAATTGTAAACAAGCTGAAATGATAGTCCAAGAGTTATGGTTATGTAGTATTCCTTCTCAAATACTTCCAAGATTGATTCTTGAAAGGCCGAATAGTTTTCATAAATATATATTTAAGGAACATCAGAAAAATGTTAACGAAATGCAGAATGGAAAAGTCTTTCGGAGATTAAGAAGTTACTTCTTTTATTGCTGATCGAAAAGGCAATAAGGATAAATTTAATCTCCTTTGAAAGAGGAAAAGGAAGCAGAATACAAGGTTGACACAACGGAAGTTACAAGTTACTCTTCAACTCACTTGATAATGAATAATATTTTTTTAATTTACCTAATTCATTATATTAAAATATAATTTATTCTACCCATATTTATTCATAAACACACACATACACACATATATATACGCATATGTATGTACGTGTGCATGTGTGCGTGCGTGTGTGAATGTGTGCATGTGTGTGTGTGTGTGTGTGTGTGTGTGTGTGTGTGTGTGTGTGTGTGTTTATACTTGGGTACCACTGGAAGGCTTTTTTCCTCTTCATTCAGCGTACGGACGTCGCCGCATGTTTCAGTAAGTTCTGATTTTGCTCTATATTTTATCGATTGGACTTACTGTCTTCAAGCAAAACCGAACCTGTTCAGACTGATGGTGTTGTGTTAAACACATTAACCCCAAAATATAAGCAAATATACATCCTCCCACATATAGAGATACATATATACATATACACACACAGATATACACACACGTACATAGATTCATATACACCCAACGGGATTCTGATCAATTTCCTTCGAAAAACTTTTTTCACAAGATATTGGGTGATTCTATGAAACGGTAAAGAATTATTTCTCAAAATGGTGGGAAATAGGACTGAATCTGGAATAACATGGTTGCCAACTCAACTTCGTTACAACATGGCCATGACTGTGTCTATGTTATGCGTGCATGGGAGTGTGTGTGTGTCTCAGTGTGTGTATGTGTGGTTCTCCCTGTGTATCTGAATGTACGTGTGTATGCGCGCCTGTATTTAATTATATTAGAAGTTCGTTAGTTCAAGATAACTATCATACTACGTGTGAATCTTTATTTTAAACACGTCTTAATCAGTAAAATATATTCCAATTAAACTCAATCAGGTTGAAGAAGAGACAGAAGAAAAGAAGGGAATAAAGGAAGAAAGAAAAAAAAACGGAAAATAAGTTCACAGATGAAGACCAAACGAGGAAAGATGTTATCGTTGAATAAGAATTTTGACAAATGACAATTCTGCAGTGAGATTAGAAACTAAATGTATTTAACCTTCGAAATTTGATAGATTTCACGTTTCAAGTGTGGTCTCCTAAATTCATTTGCTTCTATCATTTATTTTTGTTCTTTTGGGTTTTATGTTTTACTGATAACGAATCTTAGCATTGCCGATGCCATTAACACAGTTCTTATGAACACATGTTGCTGCTGCAGTG
>NC_068988.1:4486611-4496935 GCF_001194135.2 Octopus bimaculoides
TATATATATATATATGGAAAACCAGCAACGACGTCGTAGAAGATACCAGAATGAAAACAACGTCGGATTCGACCCCTTGATTTATTGTCGATTAGACTCCAATACTTAACTTGTAACTGTATTGTCATTATTATCAAACCGGAAGGGTGACAAATAACATTTCAACTATATAGGCGTTAATATTCGTATATAGCTACTATCTCGACATTGGTGGGACTCTTCAGTACGGAATAACTTATACTCTAGGAATGTATTAATATCTGTTTTAGAAAGATCTAAATAGCTAACCAGAAGAGCCCATATTATTGAATTTTACCACAAGTGCCATGAGGCTAAAAGATATCTGGATATTTTGTATTACAAATCTGGGTTCTGAACCTGTATGTTCCAGAATATCAGTACAAATCAGGGGAATTTCTAATACTAAAATAAGTCTTTGGGAAATCCAAAACCACTTTAAATGATTGACTTGGACAACTATTTTCAACAAAAATATTCCCCGGTAAACATGCATGTGAAATACAGCAGTCACATAAGAGGCAATGGATTCATGTTCAATTGACAGATGTAGAACACGAAAGGTAACACACGTAAACTAGAACGAAAGTCACGTAGATAAGGCGTAAGTACAATTAAGAAGAGAGTAACATAAACAAATCCAATGTAGAAATGAACCCCATTAAAAACAATGAAATTTGTCTTGGAGGAAAATGTTACTTTCATATAACTGTTATTAAATATTATGTGACTGCACAAAATTACAAAATACAAAGACAAAAGGAATCACTGATGACCAACCATCAAGCATCACATAATCTACAACATCACCGAGTTACTCATCTACAGGGAGTGATTTCCAGAGCAAAA
The DNA here is from genome assembly GCF_001194135.2 of Octopus bimaculoides. Classification (NCBI taxonomy): domain Eukaryota; kingdom Metazoa; phylum Mollusca; class Cephalopoda; order Octopoda; family Octopodidae; genus Octopus; species Octopus bimaculoides. The sequence goes on from NC_068988.1 coordinate 4,487,479, forward strand.
CAAACGAAGATAATGCAATAATTCAGGTCCAGTGAAAATTGCCATTGTTAATCATATTCCGGTTTAGTCGGCCTACTCGTGTCACAAAAACCTACACACAAGAAACAGAAATCCAAAGCTGATCGAGTCTCATCAAGAAGGTTAACTGCTAAACAAAAAAATTTACTTGTTCTCAGACGTCATCGTTTTGGTTTTCAACCAACACAGAACGCATTAAAGATTTTGACTGTTGTCTTACATAAATAGAAAAATCTTCAGGACATGTGCTTTCATTAAAGTCTCTGACCTCACATAAACTTTTGGCAACGTGGCATAATGGATAGCTCTGGTTCTCTAAAACTGAAAAGGATACGTAGTAACTAATTGTCAAGAAAACTACCCTAATGGAAGATTAATCTAATTCACTCTCTTTAAGGTCACTCAAAATGATTCATTACTCATTATGCATCAGTCCCACACCACTCCACTAAGTGTTTGCTCTGATTTTACCTCTGTTTTCTATGAAAGCATTGCACAAATGGCCTCATCTTATTTGTACCAATAAAACCAGTAACTGAAAATGGCCTGGCAGTCACTTGAAGAGAAATCTTTGAGGTATGAAACTATGCAAATGTCGGAATATAGCATATGAGACAAAACATGCTTTATAGATGGTAGTTCAGTGCCTCACACTTCTTTATCCGGTTTGTGTGTTTGTAAAGCCCGCCGAGAGTTACTTCAGATCCATAATAGATCGAGCAAATACGTTTCTTCCAAACCAGATCAATCTCAAATCGCTGTCATTTCCATTCACTGTTCATTTATATCTACCTCTATGGACTTCCGAATAAAATATCAGATCAGATGGCTTCAAATTAACAGGATATATTTATCCTTAAGGTGGATAGAAATTAATGTATAGTCGGAGCTTTCAGTGAGTTGGTAATAATATAACATCATTTCACAGAGCTGAAAGAATCGTGCATTTTTGAATGGTAACCAAAACAACTTAAGAAAATAAGCAGGCCACAATGAAGATGTTAATACTGAGTTTAAATTGTAACTATGTGATTGTAATGAAATACAATGAACACACGCAACATCTGGGAATAATGGATACATAAGAAGGTCATGTTGATTGAGGACGTAAGAAAAGAAAAAAATACGATAATTCAAATTAGACAGATCAAGTATTGGTAAAGCTAGATTCGCCAGAGATCAGGTTAAATCCCAAAACTTCATCGTGTGAAGAAATAAATAGACAGATGACTGTCAGTCGCTGTATTATCAGCTTTGTGAGAGCAGAATAAGAAAATAATACGTGAACACATACAATTACTTACAACAGCTTTAATTATCACCTTATGCATTTAAAGTACCGCAATTATGTGGCAAGACTTTATAATAATAGATAATAAAAGCGAAAATGTCTACTGTTAGATAGAATTCATGTTGGTGTTAATTATATACAAGTTTCAATATTAAAACAAAGATTTGGTATAGTTTAAAAACAACTGGTGGTTGTGTGCGAGCGTTTGTCCACGTGTGTATGCATACATTATATATGATATAAATATAAATATATATATATATATATATATATATATACCAATGTCTGTTCATTCATATATGTGTGTTTGCGTGTGTGTATATATATAATATTTGTGATAATGATATTCCCTAGTATTGCATTAACGATAATATTTCTTTGTGCAGAGTTTAGGAAAGGGCTCGGCAAAAGAGAGGTGTCTAATTTCATCAGAATACAATAATGAAGAGTATGAAAATGCCTCAACCGAAAGACACATGGATAATAAATCAACGTGTTTATATAAGTATGTATACATGTATACGTGTGTATAAATAAATACTGCCACACACACACACACACACACACACACACACACATATATATATATATATATATACATGTGTATGTATGTATATATGTATACGTATGATTAGTGGCGAATATTGTTGTTCGGGACAGAGGGGTAAAGGTATGTACCGTCACCGAGGTTGGCTGCCCTCAAGATATAAATATCTCTTAGAAAATCGAAGGAAAAGAGGATATCTATGGACAACTGCTTCGAAACCTCCAGCTTTTATATCCAGACTATGAATTCATATTCATACCAATAATAATTGGAGCACTAAGTTTTGTTAGTAAATGTTTAAAGGAGAATCTGGATAAACTGGGATTTTCAGAAAGTGAAATCGATCGGCCAATTCGTACATTACGAGTCCAATCTGTGAGTGGAACAGTAAAAATATGCAAGACTTTTCTAAAGTTCCAAATATGAATTTGTCTGTGTTAACCACATCCCAAAGATGGAGCCTTGTATCTTTATTGGAAACCGGCTCCTTCCTCAGTGGAAGATTCATAATAATAAAAAAAATAGAAGAGACATACATATATGATAGTTCTCTACTCCTTATGCAGAGTTTGACCACCTCAACACCTTAGAACGTGATGTGGCTTTTTAAACCAGACCATGTTTTGAAAAGTCACCCACATAGATTGCATATCTGATTTGGACCACCAAGTGCTGCAGTTAAGTCCTAATCTTTGTGGAACTTAAAATGTCTTTTGAGGCTTCCGTTACATTTGTAGACCTTCTGGCATAAATTGCATTGAAAGGTGTGATATACATACATACATTACACTATCAGCAGCAGTTGCTCAAAAATTTCAAGGTACTACCTCTCAACTATGTCGTTGTCGCTACATCAATATTCAAAGCCATCGGAGAAAAAAACTTAGGAGAGAGAGTCCTCATGTTATTCAATACATATGTATACATTCACATAGGGAATATTGCTGGAACATTGCCATCAAAACGTCTAGCAAGTAGAAAAATAACAAGCTGGATGTCGCTGTTAGGGGCATTTGACCGTCATAGAGGTCAAATGTTCTGCTAATGTGAATACCTCTATATATGCTATGTATATTAAACTATATTCATGTATGTGTGTGTGTGTGTGTGTGTGTGTGTGTGTGTGTGTGTGTGTGTGTGTGTGTGTGTGTGTGTGTTAGTTTTATTGAGTCTTTGTGTACATAGTATATGTATGGAAGAGTGTGTGTAGTGAATAATCACGAACAGTAGTGTGCATGTGTATGCGTGTTAAATCTAGTATTCAAGACATGACAGGATTTGAACTTAGGTGCTGAAACCGAGCTCAAATACCACAAGGCATTTGGTCGACTATATAGAAAGAGGTAGGATTGATTGCAGTAAAGAGGATGGTATTGAACAGGAAGAAGACAGGGGTGACAGCGGAATACATACATACATTCATTAATATATATATATATATATATTATATGGCCGGTGGTCTTAGCTTTGGATGAATTTTGAAGCTAATTTTGAGGTCCAGTGATCTTACCGTGCCTTCGGACAATAACCTAAGTGTTTCTGCCTCGACGCATATACATATATACAAATATGTATACTTCATGTAAATATATATATATATATATATATATATATATATATATATATATATATATATGTAATGTGTACACAGTATTGGATGGCCGTTGACTTTAATAAGTTCATCCGCGCTAATACATTTTATTTAGTCATCCATAGTTACAATCGTTTAATGTATGTATGCATGTATCTATAAATGTATGTATGTATCTATCTATAAATGTATGAATGTATGTATGCATGTATATTGCCTGCGATGTGCTTCATTCCTTGAGATTTTGTTTATACCAAAACCCACAATGGAACGCTCTCTCCTATGATAGGAAAAAGAGTATATTTTACATTTGAAGTTATTTTGCCTTATACTTACTTTTCTAATAACGCTGTTAACTAATTATTTAGCATGAAAATCATTAACTAACTAGTATTATGTAACCCAATATAAATCTTGTTACACTAACATAGCGATCGTTATAATACAAATTTTATTTAAAATTGATCACGCACACAATTGTAAATAGAAATAGAATACAATATATCAAATGGAATAACAAACTAATTTCCAAGATAAATAGTCACAAAATTCAGTTACGGCACGTAATAATTAGTGACGTTAATTAGCAAAATGACTCTAATAATATTTATTCGGTAGCGTTTGATATAAACCCTACGCGGCCATATTTGAGTTTAAATACTTTGACCATTAGAAACTTTGTGTTTCTGAAGTGAAACATTTGATTAAACAACTGTTATATAGTGGCCACCACTATCCACCATCATGAAGAGAAATCCTTTTCAGATAGAAAATATTGTCATTGGCTAACAAAATCTATTTGAACATTTTGAGTAACATAACTTCATTTTCAAGCAAGTGCTAAAAATATATCAGTAACTGGAACAAAAATCGCGTTAGTTGTAATTATGTGAAAGTGCTAGCATCTATAAATCATGCATGGAATATGATAGCAGAGAAGAATAGAATTCTTAGGGGATATCATTATTACTAAATTAGAGTAACTGAAGTTGTTTCATGTAGTAGACAACAGCTTTTTAGATTATACTCATCATGTGTTTTTCTGGCGATTAGTCTCTTGTTTTATATTTTTCACTAATTATTTACTGTATAGGTCTTCTATATTTTACTGGCATTGTTAAAACAAGGAAGTCAAATGGTGCAAACAAATCTGTATTCATTTTTTTTTTCCTTTTTTAGCTAAATTTATTTGTGTTATAATTTGCGGTTGTTTTAATTACAATAAATGTTCGTTTATTTAATAGTGTTGCGTCTAGGGAATCGAATCTGTCGCCAAGAAAAGTCTTTCATCATCTTTTCTATGTGAAATTCTTATTTTCAGAATTACTTTTAGACATGTAGAACCATATTTTCACAGAATCTGTCTTTGGACTCATAATAAATTCAGAGAGAAATAAACTGTTGTGTGACCGTGTCTAGTAATATATCCGTTCATGTTCTTTCCCATCTTTCATCTTTTGGATAAAGAATTTCCAGTCAGACGGCTGTAATGTAGTGCGCACATACGGCTTACTCTCTTGCACATATTTTTTATCAATTCTGGCGCCCGTCAGCAATAGGTTATGGCACAGATACTAGTTTTCATAGTTATTTCGTTTACAACTTCAAGCAAGACAGATTATGCAGATGGTGCTACCTTTCATCTCTCCTTGACTTTTCGAACGAAGACATCATTCACATGCAAACTAGGCTTGACGAGAAATCTTGAAAACCTCTATTAGGGGCATAACACACTAATCAGCTTCATAGGAAGCATAAGCAGTTCATATGACAAGAATCAGTCCAATACTACTCCTTTCTTTTTCTTTAGAATTAAATATCTAAAATTCTCAAAGAGCTTACAAATGGTGTGATTCACAATTTCTAACGATCTGTCTTGTTGATCTTACATTTATGATGGCTAAAAACTAACATAAAAATTAGATTTCCTCTTCAGAAAGCAAAGATGCATCACTTCTGTCCAGTTTCTTATTAAGTTTAAAAATTGAGACGTACATTAGAGAACTGCTCACATATCAGAAACGTTAGTTAAGTCACACATACATTCTAATAAAGGGCAATCAGACGATTAATGACTATTCACAGGCAGTTTTACTATTTCGTCTAGTTGTCCCTTCTGCCGCATGTCTCAGCAACTTTGCTCGTCTCAACTACACAGCCAGCATACAGATTTCTATCGAATCTAAAGCATTTGTCGCTTCTTTCGTTATTCCAACTATAAACCCGAATAGCACCCATAATATGTTACCTAGCCATTGTCCCCTCTAAAACTGCTCCCTAATAACAATTTCTTTCTCCCAAACATTAGTCAACCGTTATCAGACATCACAAGTTCAAACTTGTATTCAAAAAATTAAGTTTACCTTCTAAAATTTATTTAATAATATTTCTTTCATTTTCATTCAGTCTTTCTTTGAATTATATTCTTACACATATATTACACTAAAAAATGCCTTGAAAATCTTGTTGGCTATCTTTAAAGTATTAAATATTGAGAGGTTCGATCTATTGAATCTTTCTACATTCCATTGACATAAATGACCATTTTGTTTGGTTAACCTCAACAATGGTGTCTTATTTATAATAGCTATGAGTGAATGTGTAGCCTTCTATAAACTGAATTATGTAAGGACCGTATAGATGCGGTATACTTCTGTCGAGCTGAGACTTCAATGTACATTAGATTAAGTTGATTATTTCGTTTCATTTATTGAAAGATTCAACCGATAAATAGAAGGTCGGGCGCTGTCAGGTAGGTATGGTACGCGTTCCATCAGTGATAATCTGATAGCTCATAAAATTCTCCAGAACTGATTCCTCTTCATCGCATAAAACATTGGCACTTCAGAATACTAGCAGCGGCAGATTGTAAAATATGGAGACAGAATTTACCAAGACAATCAGCAGAAATATTTTATAATTGGAGAATTATTACTTCTGAGTTCAAATATTTCATGGACTGGTGGAATGGAATAGAATATTCTCCCAACATATCTTAAATAATATTAAAATGAAATTTTAGTGGCGTCTCAACGGTGGAACCGTTTACGGAGTATTATTTTATGGATTTCTATAACTGTTTGCCTCTTTGTTTCTCTATTGCAATTATAGCCTTAGCTAATATCTATTCTCCGTCTCCATCCTATTAATCTCTCGCGAGACAGCAGTAGTGACGAGATACAAGCAGTGAGGTAATTGGCTTCAAACTGGCTGATCAGATTGGCAAGCAGACCAGATGTGCGGTCGAAGTAGTGTGGAAGGAAAAGTTGGCGGCAGAGGAAAAGCAGTGGCTTGTAACGCAGTAGTCAGCAACATTTATTACGGCTAGTATTAAGTATGGCCAAATAATTTTGTATCACTACAAACAAAAGTAATCATATTTGGATGAAGTCCATGAAAGAAATTTATTATCTAACCTAGACAAACCACTTTTACACACATTATCATTAAAATGCAATAAAGAACACGATGTTATTGTCTGTTTATTGAACTGACGTGCTTTGGCTAACAAAAGCAAGAAGTATCAAGAAGATTTACATTCATAAATGTGTTTCGGATATATGGATTTGAGAAGAGTGGCTGCCTGGCTAAACCGCTGAATTCCTGGCATTCGAATCGTAGATTCTTCCGTCTGAAGAGTACAATAAACGTTGGGCTATGTAATCAAGAATTACATACTCCATGGTATATTTAGCTTGTGCTTGATAGGCCTCGGTCTCTCATAACCCAAATTAACTCCTTAATCTCATCATTTGTTTAATATTTCACCACAAAACAGTTAATCAACAACAGATTAATGAGTATTTTAACCAAACTGCAACAGAATTATCTGACATGAAGAAAACGTGATTATAACAGATTATGTTTGTTCTTAAATCACTCTCACACAATTTAATTGTTTCCGTTTCCGCATAACTTTTCAGATGTAGTCATTTGATAAAAAACGTACAACTCCCGAACCTGGGTTTAATATTATCAAGATATTTGTGCAGTGGATGAGGGAAAGAGTTTAATGTTCAAATCAAATATGACAATATATTCATTTCAGTAAAATAACAATTCAAATATTTACAATGCTCAGGGATAAGTCGATTACATTGACTTCAGTGTTCAACTAATACTTACTTTATCGACCCCGAAAGCAGAAAGGCATAGTCGACCGCGGTGGAATTTGAGTTCAGGACATGAAGACAGACAAAACGCCACTGAGCATTTTGCCCGGCGTCCGAACAATTCTGCCACTTGGCTGCCTTAAAACTTAGTAATAATAAAACTCTAATTCATTCAATTTTCACATTTTTAGTAAATATCTGTTCCAGATAGAAGCCCTAACTCTTCATCTTGTTATCCAGCAATGTATACGCCACGCTAGGTTCGACTTTGAATAAAAGAAGATATTCACAAACTACAATCTGAAGGACAAGGAGAGATACGACGTTGTATCGCATTCTTGTTTCTGAAATTGTGATTTTGTTTACCAGACGAAAATTTAATATTTTATATATATATCAGAAATCGGTGAACTGGCAGAATCGTTATCACACCGAACGAAGTACTAAGGAGCATTTCGTCCGTCTTTACGTGCTGAGTTCAAATTCCGCTGAGTTCGACTTTGCATTTCATCCTTCGAAGATCGACAAAATAGGTACCAGCCGAGTGTTGGAGTCGATGTAATCGACTTGCCCCTCCACCGAAATAGCCGGCCTTATGCCAAATTATGAAATCAATATTATATATGTAAGACAAAGGTTTAATATTTTGTATATTGTAATATCGTGTATACCGCACAGAGGTTAATACTTTGATACCGAACAGAGGTATTTTGTATACCGTAAAAAGGTTTAATATTTTTTATAGCCGGAAATGTTTAATACTTTCTGTCTTCTGAGTAATCATGAACGCAAATATTTTAATGAGTATGGAGAAGAATTTATTCGACAAATCAAAACGACTTTGCTGATTTAGTACTGGGCGGAGCTACATTATGCATTTGGACATTTATTTCTACTTGGCTACTATGTTTTAATTGGAAGGTTCATTAATATTTCATGTTGTTAACTGGTCATAAGGGATAATTTTATCTGTAGATGAAGATAAAGAACCTATTTCAAATCCAGATAAATTTAGATGGAGTAGTTTCATGAATGTCCCTCTGATCGTGACAAAATGATCATTTCTTTAATTCTATTGTAACAATAAGCACACAAAACTGCATTCTTAAAAATATCTTTTTAAACAATATTTCCGAAATTTCATTTTAAATGTGTTAATTTCCCTAGTTTAGTCCAAGTAACAGTCAGCAACGTTCGGGCAATTTATTTTCTTTGAGTTTTATTACTTATTTTTACATTATTACCATTTTACACATTGCCAAGCAATTATCTATCAACCACTTAGAGAAGCCATTAAGAATTATGAATTGCTAATAGCTTTCTCCGCTCTGATGACGTAATCGTTCAGAAATATTCCTCTCAATCACCATTCATCAACACAGTCTATCTACTTCTCGTTTAGTTACAGCAATCTCAAACTGATGAATAAATTACATAGCCAGCTCAGAAATGTGTGCATGTGCAAACTCCGACAAGCAATTATGTGTGTATATATAATATAAAACGAGCCAATATAGAAACTTCTATGCAGTCACTCAGTCTGCTTGTAATAGCAACCAAATAACCCTAATATCACACATACCGCCTTGAGAAAGAAAGAAAGACACATCGATAGTCCTCTCTAAATATTTGCTACCAAAGGAGTCGGTTAGAATAGGGTTGGTCCAGGGGCGGGTTTAACAATCAAAAATATTTATGTGCAATGTGTTTTTGAATATATATATGTACTTGTGGTGTATGTGTGTGAATGCGCGTGTGTGCGTGTGTGTGCACTTTTTATGCAGTGGCTATCAGAATTATATATATATATATATATATATATATATATACATATATATATATGTTTATATACATACATTCTTATATATATATATATATATATATATATATATATATAT
>NC_068988.1:4496945-4510477 GCF_001194135.2 Octopus bimaculoides
TATATATATATATATATATATATATATATATATATATATATATATGTATGCATATGTAAGTTTGCATATATGTACCTGCACATACTGCATACATGTGTATGTGTGATTTGTTGTGATCACCATATGTATGTGTTTATATGCATGTATATATATATATATATATATATATATATATAGAGAGAGAGAGAGAGAGAGATGGGGGGGGGCTATATGAGTGTATGTGTACATACTACAGGCTAAACTTGTGGAATGTCTTACAATTATTCCTAGTTTCATTAATGGGTTGTAATTATAATTATATAATTAGCCGTGTCTTTTCTGGCTCTCAGCTTTTCGAGGTCGGTACTGAAGTACTTAGTGACATATCCAACTAACCCAGTAATCATAGATATAAATCTAGAAATATTATTTTGGCTGCAGCAGTTGCGGATTTCCCATTAAACATCGATAGAAACACACACACACGCACAGGCAAACAGACAGATAGGCAGCCAGACAGACAGAGAGATTTATATACGGAGGAGATAAATAGGAAATGTGAGCTTCTTCATATATTCATTCGTGGTTGTTCATGGCGCCAACCACTAATGACTACAATTACAATAAGGCCTTGTAAACGTTTCAGTGACACTTCAACAGAATCTGATATATTTTACTGACCACTGTGCTACAAGTGTTAAGATGGATAGTAGACTTGGTGCGGTTTCAAGAACCTGCTCTGACTGCCGCGTAGATGGACGTCCTGAAATCACGAATATTAACATAATTGACGAGATGTGCGGATTTCCAAGTGTGATTCTGCCAGCTGCCGACAAGGAAGGATCGATAGATATATAGCCAGTAGTGTTAAAGATTTTTCAAACTGTTATGCATTTATAACAATTCATATTTACATACGGTTGTTGCTAATGATGTACACACACACACACACACACACACACACACACAATGATATATATGTATCTGATCAATAAATATCCGGACTGATGCTATAAAGACAAAACTACGACGCGTACCAATTTGGTATGTAATCTCCTAAGTAGTCTTCTTCGGAAGCCACACACTTAATCCAGCGTTGTTTCCATCGACTTTCTTGGAACTCGTTTTGTGGGATTATCGCATTCACATTGATTTCCTCGACTTTCTGAAATCTTCTACCTTTAAACCAGGATTTGATTTTTTGAAAGAGGAAAAAGTCACAAGGGGCGAGATCTGAGGAATATGGTGGCTGTCGGAACTGGGGAATGGGGTGCCTAGCCAAAAACTGCTGCACAAGCTGCGCTGAATGGGTAGGTGCATTGTCATGGTGCAATTGCCACTCACCGAACGCATGCAGTTGTGGCCTTTTCCAACAAATAGCATCCCGCAAACGCAGCAAAACGTTACGGTAGTACTCCTTGTTTACTGTCTGGCCAGGTGGAGCATACTCATGATGAACAATCATCTTGTAGTCGAAGAAAACGGTCAACAATGTCTTCACATTCTTCTGTCTGGGAGAGGTTGGATTCACTGCGAAGACTTAAGCCTTTGTTTCGGAGTCTTAGCAATAGACTCAAGATTCATCACCCGTTATGACCGTTTTCAAAAGGTTTCCATCGTTATCGACACAAAGAGATCTTGTGCAACTGAAACCCGAGTGTCTTTTTGGTCAACTGAAAGCGGTTTTGGCAGAAACTTGGCAGACACGTGTCTCATACCCAAATCTTCAGTGATAATGGACTGAACTGAACCGTAACTAATCTGAACAACCTCTGATAACTCACGGATGGTTATAATCCACGGATCCCCTCGCAGCTGCACGCACATCTGCCATGTTTTTCTCAGTTCTGCTGGTTGCGGGCCTCCCAGATCGTTCGTCACTATCGACATTTTGTCGGCAATCCTGGAAACGTCTGAAGCTCTCGGACACTTGTGTGCGACTCATACACTCTTCACCATACACTTTTTGCAGCCTTGCGTATGCCTCTGTGTAGCTACCGCATGACAACTTTCTCTATCATGGTCAATGCGACGATCACACGCTACTCATCTTCCTTCCAAACACTACTGTAAATAGTGGAAGTGAGAGGTAGAACATTAAAACTTAGTGTTTTAACTTAGAATTCAGTATATAAATTGCCACAGGGTATTTTGTTCAATACTCTGATGAACCTGCTAATCTATAAACTTACTGAGTTGCTGTTAGTCCTAGCAGAATAGCCTTGAGTTTCACTTATGGTTAAGTTATTTACTAATACATACGATATTGCTAACATAGTATTTTATAGCTTTATCATCGTCACATAGTATAGAACTAGTACAAGAAGAATCGAGGGGACTTCGGAGATAAGACCTAGCGGTATCTGTTTCGTTGGTTGCGTTCCAACTGCAAGTTTGCTGCTCAACTCTTTAGGATCAAAGCAGTAAACTATCAGTAAAATAATTGACTAGATTCATTTCATTTGCAATCTGTGCGTTACCATACAATGCACTACTATACTACACCTCCTCATCTGAAATTTCTTCGGCTCTGACTGCCTCTCTTTAAAAAAATTATTATCTCACTGTAACACCATAACTGCTAACACAATACACACAGCAAGTACGTACATAGGCTTCAATTCAGAGCACACAGAAGCGCGCGCTATCATTCACTTACACATATACACCCACAGGTTTCCATTCACTCATACACGAACTCCCTCTCCTCTCTCCCTATCCTCCCCTCTCTCTCTCTCCGTTCCCTTCAGACATGTCTATATTACTCAAGTGTATTGTTTCAAAGATTATAACCGGGCAATCGAGTCTGATTCCGTGAGATTTATAATTCTTTTAAAGCTATAAACTATAAGCGAGGAAAAATTGAGGAGAAATTAATCTTTTACGTGAATTTATTTTTCAAAGCAAAACTTTGGATTATTGGCTCAACAAAGACTATTATTATATTAATTGCTAAACGCGACTAATTAACATCTTAATAATATAGTAACAAACAATTGTTAAATCTTTGATACATTATAAGATATGACAAACATGCTTTATGTATTCATGAACAAATATCAGCTCATATCACTGAAATGCAAAGAAAAACAGAGAACCATATTGAAAAGATTTGTCTCTTTGGAAGTGGTTTGTTGAAATTACAAACGATAGCTATAGTTTATTAAAGGTACTCTTGATCAATGAAGAAAGGTTTTAATTTGAGACGGACTGTTGCAAATATCTTCTCCGGTAATATTAATATATCGGTGAGTAAATTCGATTTAGAAAGCTGTCCTTTCATCGTAGAAATAAAAAAGATAGCAGTCATCAATAATGATCAGTTGCATGAAATTCAAAAATTAGTTTTCTTTTGCTCGACAACTTGTATTCTTTATCTTTCAAAGGACAAAATTCTTCTTAATATCTACATCAACGCTAACCGACGTTATCACTAACAACTGCACACACTATTTGAAATTTATCGAATCAATATCAACATGTTCTGAATATGAGGATATTCTTTTTCTTCAATTCTACATGCTTAAAAATTCTATCGAAATTGACATCAAAGAAAATTTTGTCGGTCCAATTCTCTAATAGATGTCTTCAGCACGTCTCATGAACATTTACAAATATAGAATTATTTCAAAATTAATTCTATGTAGTTTACAGTATGAAAGTCACTTAGATCTTTCATTAATAGATTCACTAAAAAGTTATATGAATAATTGATTGCATGTAATGAATTTAGTAGAGATGAACTCATTAGGGAAAATCGCATAATGCTTTCATATATATATATATATATATATATATTCGGTTATATTAGATTTGGTTGAATTAGGTACTTAAATTGAGGCACCTTGTTAGGTCGATCTAATTTGCACACTCAAACAATATGATGTGAATATCAAACTCTGTGCAGAAGTGTTTGCACTTGATATTCTTGCAGTGTATGCAGATAACATGACGCAACTTTGTGATGAGATCTGCTCTTGATTGTTCAGACATGTACTTTATATAAAAATGGAAAAATACTTTCTACATAATTTCCGAAGTTCAGATTTCAGGGTAGGGGAATAAAATATAAATGTATAACAAAGATGTCAATTCATTACGGCCGTTTCAAGCGATTTCTTTTGTTGATTAATGAAAACACTACATTATTACAAAGAAACCGTTTTCATCAGATGACTGTATAGACTTGGGACACAAAGGACAAACCAACTGCTTTAACGTATTCATATCAGCAACGGAGCTCAAATACGAAGGAAGAAGAATAGGAAGAATTGATACTTATTTTGATTGTCATCTTAAAGGGGAAGGTAATGAAAAAACTAAAGGGATAAGTATTAGAAATTAGGGGTGAAAGATAAATACTGAGAATAAAGGAAATGACACGTTGCAACTTAGCATATTTATAATTTTAGATCAAGATATATTTAAATATTGGTATACATATATTTTATTTTTATCTTGTATCAATAATAATATTCCAGCTATAACCTTTTATTATATACCAATAAAAATCTTTATATTTTATTTCATATTATATCTTTCCTTATATCTTTTTATACCTTTTTATATCATTTTTAATACGTTCGTCTAAAAAAAATTGTTTTAAAATAATTTTCTTATATTTTATAATTTTTTTATATTTTATATTTTCATATTTCATGCCTTTATATACCCTTTTATATAATTTTCATGGTTTTTACAGTTTACACTATTACATGTATTTTTTTTAATTACACATTATATATCTTGTGTATATTTTTATAGTTTTTATAGCTTATAAATTTGTGACGATTTATATTCTTTTCGTAAAAGTCACTGTATATTGTAATCTTTTTTTTATTTTATATTCTTTAATAATACATGATATTCATTATGAAATTACAGGACTAAATTTATTTAAATGTTGTATCTGAATGTACTCCTTTATATATTTAATATCTCTAACTTACTTACCCTATACATTAGGTCTCATTTCTTACTATATACTATCTTTACCCACCAGTATTCGACTGGAATGAGTTTAATATCAGTTTAATTGCATACTATAAGTATCTATTTATAGTATAAATATTTCCGTTATACATTCATCATATAATATTTTACCAGGTTATTCTATACACTACATTTATGAAAAGTCTGAATATTTCTCTTATATCTTAAAGCTTTTATATCTTAAACTTCTCGCCTTCATCTACGTATTTAATTTAACATTATAAATATGCTAAGTTGCAATGTGCTCTTTCCTTTATTCTCTCTACTTATCTTACACACCTAATTTCTAATACTTATTCCTTTAGCTTTTCTTTACTTTCCCCTTTAAGATGGCAATCAAAATAAATATCATTGACTCTTTCTATCCTTCTTCCTTCCAACTATCACCCCTCCCCCATCAGGCATTCCCCTTCTTTTAGAGAGTTAGTCTATTCTTAACTACAATAGCGACAACATGAATTTCTTCCATCTTCTTGTTCTGTTAAAATATTTGAGAAAAATTATATTAATGTGTCCTACTTGTTAAATTCTATTTATTTATTTGTGCAGCTGAAAATGGCACTGCATTTAAACTGATGAAACGATTGTATTGTTCAATTAAATGGAGCCGCTTGAAACGGTCGCACAGCGTCACCACTTGATATCCTGTTGCTTATTATGATCTTTTTCACCTTACTTCGAACTGTGCGGATAATCCCGGATTGACTCGGTGCGTCGACTTAAGTACCTAATTCAATTATAATATATATATGTGTGCGTGCGTGTGTGTGTGTGTGTGTATACCATCACCGTCATCATCATCGTTTAACGTTCGCTTTCCATGCTTGCATGGGTTGGACGGTTTGACTGAAGAACTGGCAAGTCAGAAGGCTGGACCAGGCTCGAATCTGATCTGCCAAAGTTTAGCTGGATGCCCTTCCTGAAGCCGACCACTCCGAGAGTGTAGTGGGTGCTCTTTACGTACCGCATGCACGAGGGCCAGTCAGGCGGTACTGGCAGCGACCACGATCAAATGGTGTTTTTTACGTGCCACCGGCATGGGACCAGTCAGGCGGCACTAGCATTGACCACGCTCGAATGGTGCTTTTTACGTGCCACCGGCACGGGAAGGAGTCGGGCGGTTTTTCAAGCACAGTTCATTGCCTAATGATTGAAGGGTACTCTTAAATAGGCCGATTATGCTACGTTATGCTACGTGAGGTCCAACGTTCGAAGGTCGTGCTTTACCAGGTCTTCCTGGATCTACCTCTTCCACAGGTTCCCTCTACTGCTAGGGTGTCACACTTTTTCACGTAGGTGTCCTAATCCATATATACAAATACACACACACACACACACACACACACATATCTACGTGTGTGCGCGCGTGTGTATGTGTGTGTATATATATATATATATATATACACACACACACACACACATATATACATATACACACACATATATACATATACACGTGTGTGTGTGTGTGTGTGTGTGTATGCATTGTTTATTCAGGTTCGGCCAGTGGCTTACTATCCGAGAGTTTCCACAGCGTGTTGCCCTCGCTTTTTCAAACAAATCAAAATGGGAAGAGAGACACGCCTCGCCACTTTTATGGCGGTAATAGTGCGAAACAAAACTAGGGCAGATGTGAATTGCTAAACAAATATGTACATGCAACATTTTGTTTGATTTGCAGCGCAGTGTGTAGATGGAGTGACGGGAAGAGATCGAATGGTGGGGGGGGGGGAGAAGAGAAAAGAGAGTTAGGTAGAATGTAGAAGGAAAAAAGGTAGTCGGGAAGAATAAAAAGGCTGGAAGAAAAAAGACGAGAGTAAAATATAGAATGGGGGTGAGGCTGCGCATGTGTACGGTGATGCACACACACATGCACGTGCACGTGCAAACGTGCACATTCACATCTACTCTCACACACTTTCAAATATAGGAGCATTAACGTACATACAGCACACACAAATATATCTTTATTCGCACATGCGTACGAACATGTATGTACGTACATATATGCGACCACAAGGGAAACTGGAAGCCCCCGTCTCTACGTGCCTAAACACACACACACGCACACACAAAATACACACACACATACACAATGCACACACGCATGCATACGCATACACAAACACAGATACACAAACAAATACGCGCGCGCGCACACACACACACTGGGGCTCTATTTAATATTTTATCGGGGTTCTCATTGATCTCACATACACACACGTATTGTGCAACTGTAGGGAATCCATTCCGAATTCATGCAATGAATTAAAAAAACCGAAATATTCTCAATGCATGCCGTTACATTGGCAAAATGACAATATCCGTTTCAATACATGGTTTCACATGAACAATCTTGGAAAGCAAATCCAATTTTCTATCTATCTATCTATCTATCTATTTATCTATCTATCTATCTATCTATCTATCTATCTATCTATCTGTCTGTCTGTCTGTCGGTCTATCTATCTATCTATCTATCTATCTATCTGCCTGCCTATCTAAATATCTATCCACTTATCTATTTATCCATTTGTGTATCTCTTTATCTAACGATCTCTCTCGATCTCTTTACACACACACACACACACACACACACACACATTGGAATGTTTGTGTGAAACAATATGTGCCTAAACGTACTCTAAACCTGTATAGAATACAGGTCCAAATTGCAATTTCATTCTCTCATTCAGCTGCAGTGGACTGGCCAAGTCTGATTCCCTTCAATCTGACTGACTTGTCTGGTCACTGGTTGGACGAATCTCTGTCTGTAGCTTAAATAAATCGTCATATACAACATGGGTTGGACTTAACCATTTCTTTTTGATAATGGTCAACTTGGCAGTCTAGTTTCAAAATGGATAGTGAGCACAGTATTGATACCTGGGTATGTTGAGATTTCAACCTTACACGTAAGTTAATGAACGGAAATGGAATCAATGAAAACAGGCAGAACAGGTGAAAGAACGCGAAGAAGAATTCCTGGAAGACCAAGCTCCAGTAAAGAGGCAAAATAATAATTTGGATGAAATCAACATAAGTCCTAAACAATCAGCTAAAAATCTGAAGCGGACACTCACTGATGGCTCTGAAAGTCAACACAAAGCTAATTGGAAGAGTTACTATGGTTCTCCGATGGTACTTTTGAACTTTCACTGTAATAATTCCCAGAGTCTTGATTAAACTAGTTCAATACCTTTCTGAAAAATATGTGATTTCTGGCTTCACATTCAGCAATTCAACCTTACATCCAGTATGCAAATCCATTTGGACGGTTGCTTACGATGATAAAGAATCGGCAATGCTGCTATTCCATATGGGAAATGGACTTCTTGAAAGATTCCTATCTCCAAATTCAATTGTCTCTTAGTAAATCGATGAAAGGCAAGAAGAACTGACTCACGGAATCGTTCGAGACATTGATCCCCGACTGTCTGAAAAATAAATGGCTCTGCATGTGAGTAAATAGAACGAAAAGCATTATTGTTAACCAAATCATCTACAAACGGTTAGAAATGCTTCCTGAGGGAAAAAAGATGCTGCCAGCTAATAGAGGCAGACATTCCCCGGAGCCTGTTGTAGATTATCCAACCGAATATCAGAACAGCCTTGAATCACCCGTAATCACTCCACGCGGTTGCTTGGATTATTGGTGACGTTCACTTTAATTTAGACGTTCCAAACCTTTTCCATGGAAGAAGATTATGCAAAAAATATGATGCTTATGTCTTAGAGATCAGAATCATGCCAGGAAAGTTTTCTAAACACATTCATTTTATTCCCAGAGTACACTTCCAGCTGACTGAATAGCCATTTTGAATTTTAAAGTTTCACTTTCCTTTCAGATTGAGTTTTACCATGATCGTCGATTCATCGATATATTTTACAAACAATCATCCACAATTGTTGTAATGGGCATGGTGAATCATGTCTTTTCATTTGAGTAGATTTATATTAGTAGTCCAAGAATAGAAAAACAGTTGGCCTCTTCAACACAGCATCACTGGAACAAAACAAACAAGGATATGCTTTATCTTGAGTCTTTAGAACGAACAAATGAACAAGATAATTTATATGGTAATTCACCTGAGGGAAAATATATAGAGAATTTTATTTATTACTCAAAATATTTGCAATGTTTTCCAAACTCCGTACACTACTGTATGCTAATTGGCTGATAAAATATCCTGTCATCGTCTGGCGTTTCTGATTACATATCTTGATATATGTAAGAGTATCTATCTATCTATCTATCTATCTATCTATCTATCTATCTATCTATCTATCTATCTATCCCTCTGTATTCCCCCCCTCTCTCTCTCTTTTACATTCTTTTTACATTCGATATATATGTATATATATATATATATATATATATATAAACATAATTAAGGGATCAGCGAAAGTTGCTTCACTACATACCGAAATTTAGAAATAGCAGTTAAAATACTAATTCTTCTACCACAATATGTCTCCACAGATAGCAATACTCGTAACTTACATAGGCAAAAAAGAAGAAAGAATAACGAAACCAACCAGCCTTAGTTAATCATGTAAGCGTTTCGGGATTAGAATGGTATAAAATTCATTCCCTCTTCAGCATGATATTCTAGATTATAAATTTTAAAATGCTGACAAAAACTGTGCATGCTCGATCAGGCGACATCGAACATCACATAATAGAAACAGCATTTCCAAATTTATATTCACGAGTAAGTCCGTATCCATCCTCAAAATTCACCATGTACCTCACAAGCAGCAGTACCGCATGTGTGTGGTATACCAAATACGATGCTCCACATGCGACAACCACTACATCGGTAGCTCAACACAACTACTCCTCATATGGATTAAGGAGCATCTCACCACCAACGCGTCCTCCTTCCGTAAACAGATGTGGTAACACCACTAAGGAGGTAGACGCCTCCATACTAGCCTCTTTGAATAATACCGGCAATTTACTTATTAAAGAGGTTCTGCTGATCCACCGCTTCAACCCGAAAATTAAAAATCGATCTGAGTCTAGCTGGTGGTTCCTATGACAGTATCCAACAAATGTGGTCTACAACAACATCGGAGATTTGTTTACACCAACACTCAGACAGCCGGCAGCATTTAAGGGCTGACTGCTACTACTACTACTACTACTGGTGTAATCACCGTCATACTATAAATGGTGAGTAGCTTATAGCAACAACTGGGTGTTTGTTGTTTGCTTACACTAATGCGTGGGACGTCGATTACACCTACGTTTGGAGAGCAACTGCTGCTGTTACCTAAATGCTGTAAAGTTAGAATGGATTGACGGATCCAACATAACTAGACTTTTCTTAGACTGTTCTCTTCTGAAGATGGGCTTTGAGCCCAAAATATAAAGGTTTCATTAAACTTTACGCAGTGTCAGAAGCTGTCTATTTACTCTTTTTTTTATGTTTCTCGAGATTGCAATACTTCAGGCAAACTACAACGCTCTTGCACACACACACACACACACACACACACACACACACACACACACACACACACACACACACACACACACACACACACACATGTACAGATAGAGAAAGAAAGAAGTGGGGAGAGATAGATATATAGACAGATAGATAGATAAATAAATAGATAGATAGATAGATAGATGGATAGATAGATAGATAGATAGATAGATAGATAGATAGATAGATAGATAGATATGCCTATATATGTGTGTGGTTATGTGTGTATGTGTCTGCGTGTGTGCGTTGGTGTATACGTATATATTTATGAGTATCCATGGTATATTTTATTATGTCATATATTATACAAAGCGTATTCCCTGGCATATCAGACACGCTCCCACATAACATGCATCCTATATTACAATGTTTTGTTGTCATCCCCACATTGCAAATAGCTTCCAGGTGGATGAAAGTTTGTTAATATTCCTTTCATCATTCTAGGAGAAATTTTCATTCAGATAATTAAAAAGCATTTTTCTTAAAAGTAACAACGTCATTAAATATTGTAAGACTTTATCAGGTGTGAATAATGTAGGAGAAGGTAGGAGGATGAAATGATGTGGCCTTCTCATGTAACATCTGTCGTGTCTTAAGCAATTTTTTAATAAGTTTATGCTAACAGCTATGAGAATTTGGCTTGCTTTCAATACATATTATTAAGAACAATTATTTTGCCAAGCGGACATATGCTAATCCAGCTCCCGAGCTACGACACTCGCTTTCTTGTCTGTAATGCTTCTACATTAGAAGTAGCGCAATTTGTTGGTATATTTAAAAATAAAAGAAACGACTTACACACAGGCAAACCTTGTATATCATATATATATATATATATATATATATATATATATATATATATATATTATTGTTAATCATACACACACAAGAGATTAAACTCTCGGGATGGGTACATATGTTGATGGCAGTCACAAGGTTCCTTGAGTTGAGCTTTGATTTCAAGAGAAGTTTGAGGCCCTTGAAATATGCAGCGATGACCTTCTTTTTCATTTCTCTGCGCAAGATATTGTCCAGCTCCAGGATTTCAAGGTACTTGTACCCATCATCATCCGGGTCTTCCATTCTCTCTCCGTGTGGCAATTCTATGCCCTTGCACTCTACTCTTTTTCCCCGCTTCAAAGTAAGCACGGCACACTTCGAGATACCGAATTCTATCCCTATACCATTGCTGCATATTTGCACAGTCTCAACCAACCTCTCCATTCCAGACTCTGCTCTTGCGAACAGTTTTAAATCATCCATAAAGAGAAGTGGGGTGGTTGAGACGAAGTCCGATCTTTCTCATCTCATAGTGCACGTTGATTTTACGTAGTACTACAGAAAGTGAGATCAAGACTATAACAAATAAAAGAGGTGATGAAGAGTCTCCTTGGAAGATACCTCTTTTGATTGTTACCTCGGCTGAGTGCTGGTTGTTACAGGAAAGACGCGTTTTCCAACTAGGCTTGCTGTTCTTAATCAGTTCACACACGTTCTCAGCTATTCCATACACGTCCAGTGTTTCCAAAATTCCACGAATGCGGCAACAAGTGGTAAGCCTTTTTGAAGTCTATCCAGGCCATGCATAAGTTTTTTGGGTACCGTTTAGTTCTTCATTATAACCTTGTCTATCACAAGGTGGTCCTTGGTGCCCTTGGGTCCTTTCTCTGTCAAGTGTCTAAGGAGTCCATACTTCTGCCCCATACAAAAGTGCATAAAATTTGTATTCACTTAATTTAGTTTTCAGTTTAACAACGTGTTCATACACAAACGATGGAAAAGTTTTCCAAAAGTATTTCTAGCCTTAGCTGTTCTAACATTTATTTTGTCATCAAGAGCACTCTTAAAGTTTACTGATATGGTACACTAGACTAGAAGGGATTGCAATCCTTGAATCAAAATCAGTATACGACCTGGGCATTGACATGAATAGTGATGCATTTTTCCTGGTGCATATTACCAAGTTGGCAATAAAATGCAGACGCCTGCCCAGATGGATCCTTCGAACTTTCAAAACTAGGATAAAGGAAACTATGATAGTGCCCAAAGTCCTCCCCTGCCGTCAAAATACAGGACCAGATAATGTAACAGTTTGGGTTTCAAAGGCCCACAACTCTTCGATATCCTCCCGGAGGAGCTGAGAGACGTACATGGTGTGGATGTAAATGAATTTAAAAGTAAACTGAATCTTCTGCTGTAAAGAATCTCAGATGAGCCAACTTGACGGCAGATGGTGGGATTGAGAGCAGCATCATCAGACTCCCTAATTCCTCAAATGCCAACTATTAAGGGACGATTAATGTGTAGCAACGCCAGGTTGGGGATGCACCAGCATAGCTACAGCCATTGAGCTGAAACAAATTATATATATATATATATACACATACACACATATTTATACACGCACATACATATATACATGCATACATACATGCATACATACATACATACATACATACATACATACATACATACATACATACATTAACAGTGTGTTTCGAGATATCTTTGTTACATTGTGTAATACGCAACTAACATAAAAAGAAAACTGTAGCTATACTACACCGAAAACACATTAAGTCATAAAATAACATTGTTCTTTTTGATTTTTTTGCTCATGTGGTGTCGTATGCTCTTTCCAATTGGTCACATGATATAGTGTGACGTCACACGTTTCTCACTTTTACAATCCTCCCTACCCCCTTACATATTTTGATTTGATTCATGCTCCTTCCACCCAACTCAAACAAACATTTCTATATATTTCACAACTTATTTTTGTTGATGTATATTGACATGCATTCATCAATGTATATTATTTAAACCAATGTTTAACACTTATGAACAACTCTGCATGTCATCGATGGAAAGAGGCAAATAGGAACATTTCCAAACCCTAGAATCTTTTGGCGTGTTTTTGTACCAGAGGTTATATGTTTGTGCCTTCTATACCAAGGAAGATTATGCTATAATTTAAAAGAAAAGCAGCACATCAATGGTAACATACGTTTATATGCCGTGTGTATGTCTGCATGTGTGGTTGTGTATGTGTGTATATATATA
>NC_068988.1:4512004-4533197 GCF_001194135.2 Octopus bimaculoides
TATATATATATATATATATGTATGTATATTTACATATAATATATCTATGCTTACCTTTAAGAATATATGTCTTCATACGCATTCCGTAGAAGGAGATAGAAAGACAGATTTTGAGAGGGATAGATGCAAAGATATAAAATATAAACGTATATTATATACATACCAACAAAAAGAAACATTGAAATGCAACTATACTTTACCGTACGCTACACACACACACACAAGCAGAAGCAAAATACACGTAGACAGACTATGTAAGTAGGTAGCGTTTTTTTTAAAGTATTTTTTATTTGTGGGAGTGGTGGGAGTTTTATGTATGTATCTACATACATTTAGTGGCTTATATCTTTGGATATGTCGATTTTGTTTCGACATATTGATGCAAAATTTGCCAAAACGGAGGAAAAGGAAACGGTTATTCAAATGGTATGTATAACAAAATAGACAAATCTGTTGTTTCAAATACCGTGATCTATATATATATATAAATGTGTGTGTGGAGAGAGATAGAAAAACAAAGCGAAACGAAAAGATAAAGGAAAAATGACTTTGAGAGAAAAGACAACCAGATGGATATGTATTCCTATATATATATATATATATGTATATGTAGGTATATATATATTTATATATACACACGTTTATATATACATGTATATATGTATATCTATCTATCTATCTATCTATATATGTATATATATATGTATATATATATATATATATATATATATATATATATATATATATATATATATATATATATACGCACCTTATATATATGTATGTATGTATTTATATACATATTTATACATGAATATTTTATATATTTTCTTTTTATTTCCTTCCATCCATCAATTTAATCTCTCCTTTCACTCCCTCTGTCCCTTCTTTCTTTTCCTCCACTTGCCTCTCCCTCTTTTCTATGTCTCTTGATACATATATCTGTATGGAGATGTATAGATTGGCACCTAAGTAGATTGACAGATAGATAGATAGATAGATAGATAGATAGATAGATAACTATATATATATATATATATATATATATATATATATATATATATATATGGATTGCAACTGTTTGAAAGGTTTCAAATTCTAAGGATGTATCGCCATATTACGTAAGAACAGTACTGAAAACACTTGGATATTACCGAAGAACTATAAGAAAGAAAGCAATAATATTTAAAAAGAACATTAAACCTAAAATCTTTGAAGAGTTCTGTAATAAAGAAGAGTTTTCATAGTCAATAATATGATGAGGCGGAAGTAAACTCTAAATTTCTAATTAAAAGCCGTTATATTTGTTGCACCAAGAATTTGGCACCTATGAGCCAGATTGTCTGTAAGGAACAAATAGCATGGAAGAATTGTGGTTATAACCGGAGGCAGTCTGGAGAACAGGCAGATCAGAGTTCCTGTTTGTTAAAAGTTAATTCAAATGCAACAAAAATAATTCAAATGCAACAAAAATAATTCCAACGAGTCTATTACTCATCGATTCCAGAGTAGCATCTTTGGCAAAAAGACATGTAAAATTTTCCAATTAACCGTAGTCACAAACTATTCAATAGAAGCAGCACAAAACAGCTGTCCCGGAATCCCAAAACATGACACTAAAACCATTAGAAGACAAATTTCGAACCAGAAAGAGATGTAGCAAAGGGAGATCGAAATTATGACAGTTAAGTGAAATCATCTTAAAAAGTAAAGACAGACTCTACAAAATAAAAGTGTTGTGAGAGGAGCAATCACCAAAATGTTCATTGGAGTGGTAAGATTCACGCGAAATATGCGTTCGGCAATATTTAAGAAACACAAAATCATTATTGAGAAATATTTAGGAGTTAAATGAAGACAGCATAATTATAAATATATAATTTATATAAATTATAGTTTATAAATTCTCGCAGAATACGCTCACTGCGCACTGTAAACAAAAATATGCTTGGTTAACAAAAGAAATGAATTGATGCCAAAGCTACAAACAATAATAAATACATGAAAAGTGCTTATCCGAAATTCAGACACACCAATGAGACACAACACAGATTTAATCACGAAAAAGAATATTTGAGCGACATCAGACACTGTAAGTTTCCACAAAATATATATTAAAAATATCCTTTTTAAAATGAAAATTTTGCTCCAGAGAATAACAACTCTAACAAAACAGAGTATAAAATGATGTACCAACAGGCAAATATAGAACAACTATTTAAATTACAGAGGAATACGGGAAAAACAAAAGATCAACTTTAGTAAAAATTGAGAGAATGTCTATACATATATATCCTCCTCCTGGGTCTAACTCTGTTCCTTAGGTCTGAGAGAGTGTTACCCTCGGGTGCTTTACACCTAGTTGGGCCACTCTAGGCGCGCCGGGTCTCCCGGGAAGGTTCCAGACCAACGGTGACCGGCGGTGCATCAGCTCGTCACCTAGATGACATTCCCATTATCCTGCTGTTCTGCGAAAGACCAACAGCCTTCCTAGAAGAACCATCCTCTTATTACGAAACTGACCACAAGAAACCAAACTATTCAACATCGGAACGGACATCTGCATGTCCCAAGCAATGAGAATGCATAGGGGCTGCCAGCGATGTGGCATACTTGTCGGCTCTGCGCACGATGGTGCGTCTGAGACTGCTAACCGCAGCCCCATCAAGAAAGAGCATGGGCGACTCATATATACACAGAGGAAGATATATGTATATATATATATATACACACAAATACATATGGCATATATATGTGTGTTTGTCTTTATGTGTATATATATATATATTCCCCTTTAAAAATATATCTCGATATGTTTTCTTAGATTGATCAATACTGGCGCAGAGCATAATGACAATGCAATGGAGTATCGACAAAAAATATGTTAGAATATGTATATATTAAAATAAATATCGAGTACCTATATTTATTTTGAAATATGTATCTTCTGTTTCGTTGCACATGTTGGGTTGTGCCCGTATGTTTATTAATCATTGAACCACCCCACCGGCAAACATACGATATGGAAATTACTCCACTAGAGCTAGGTTGTAATTAACATTTATTTGAATAACGATTTACTATAATCTCTCTTCAGTGGTAGAGGAACGAAAGGTACATGTCACGTTCAGAGGTCAATTGTTCAAACCTATCTCGACTTTCTGGCATATTCCATTGTTCACATAGAACCACTCCCTAACGAATGAAAGAAAGGAATCAACATCGTACATAAATAAAGATCTTTAGAACTATTCAAAATGGTGAACACACTTATATTTTAAAATTCTTGTAGACATGCTGATGAGTTCCCCTGGTTGTATATTGACTATAGAAAATAGTTTAATATTAGAGTATATAAGACCCTGTAAAAGGAAAAATGGGCATTAGTACGAGTGGAAATCGAACTCACACCTCTAATTTTTGCGATAATATACGTTGAAAGCATATAATTCTATTTACAAAATTTCAGTCACCATATTCTAATTCACGCAGAATTCGCACATGTTTATACAGTCACTGCTTTCAAATCATAGTTTAATGAAAAAATGGGTGAGTGTATTGGTGTAATCAGTCAGCATGCTTATCGCGAAAATATAATTGTGGGTTCGATTCCACTTGTATTTATGCTCCTTTTCTGTAGTTAATACATGCGAAGGTTTATAATTCTATTTAACGAAATTTGAATCGTCACTGTTTCCTAATTCACACAGAATTCGCGTATATGTGTGTGCTTGTATAAATATATGTATATATTGATATTTATGTAGGTAAATGGCTAATTTCAGATGTAAGGTCGACCAGCAAATCTTGAAAGTCATTGTAAAATGAGTTGTTTTTCCAATTAGGTGAGAAGAAGACGAAATTGATCTGTGTAGTTTTAAAATTTGATTTTTCATCTCCGACTGCCAAACCATTTTCTTTCCCCAAATGGTTGTTAACAGACGTTTGTCTTATAATCCCGACAAATCTAAATTCATTTACTACTACTTTGTGTAGCATTAAAAGATTTTGGTAATGAGAATTAATCAATGAATTCTACGCTGTAATTTTTTTTAAGAAACTTTGCGATTTAAGGTCAATCTCAATCATGAGAACTTTTTCGTTTTTGTAAATACACATTTTGATCCTCATTATGAGAAGTTAACCCGGTGAAAATATGAGCAGTTTCGAGTTTTGTTTTCTCACACACTTTTATTCAGTTACCATTCACAGTGTACATCACTAACAGATATATGTGTGTGATTGTATTTTTGTGTATGAACCACTCAGCTGGCAAAGATGAGTTGTACCTGCATTTCAAAAGGGCCGGCCTTGTCACACTCTGTATTATTCTGAATCTCCTTGTAAACAACGTTAAGTGTACGCGTATCTGTGGAGTACGTAGCCACTCACACGTTAATTTCATGAGCAGGTTGTTTTGTTCATCGGATCAATTGGAACTCTCATCGTTGTAACCGACGAAGGACCAACTGTATTATTTTAAGACATATAGATATCGTTTATTTTTTACTTGTTTCAATTATTAAACTGAGGCCATGTTGGGGTATCGCCTTGAAGAATGCACTTGTTTTTTAAAGCCAGGTACTTATTCTATCCTTCTCTTATTGTCAACTGCTATGTTACAGGGAAATAAAGACACTAGCATTGGTTTTCAAGCGGCACTGGGGGAAAACACGCGCACACACATATCCACACGTGAGGCTTATTTCAGTTTCCATCTACTAAATCCACTCACAAGGTTTTTGTTGGACCGTGGGTTTAGTAGAAGACACTTGCGCAAACTGCCATGCAGTGGGACTGAACCTGGAACCATGAGTTTGAGAAGCAGTCTTTTTACCACACAGCCATGCCTGCATCTTGTTGAAAAAGATTTCGTTCGAAGGAAATGTATTTTATTTTAATATAAATGTTAAAATTATTTTTATTGTAAAAGAATGTCTCCCTTTAAGGTGACAAAATATAACCATCAATCATTTGGAATCAATAATTGTGATACTTCAATAATATTTCTTAACAAATTGTGTTTTCATTATTTACTCAGAATTGCTACATTCATACAAAAAAAAAATGTTGTGTTCCCATAAATGTTGTGTTCCCATAAAACAACATCAAGTATTGACAGGCGAACGAGTCTCGAAGTAGAGATTCCAGTGTAGGAAACAATCATCTTTGCTTTAGAAATGGAGCGCCACGTTCCAAAAAGATAAATATTCATGGATTCAAATAATACCTTGAGGAAATGTTTAATATTTAGATGCTACAATAATAGATGTTTGACATCATTTCAAGTTTCCACAACACGGCATTGATATGCAAATTAGATGCAAATGAATAAACTGCTTGTGCTAAGTGTCTCGTGTTTTAACTGCATTGGTATTTGCGATGTGAGGAGGCCCAATTCTTGTTCTTGTTAGATTATACACATGATTATATGGATGAGTATTGCACTGGAAAATAATTTAAATTTATTTAGTACAGAAGAATAGTCTTCGTTAGACATAATTTATTATCTATAATTATTTATATTGCAATGTCTACGGAAATAATTTGATATGCAAAAAGAAGTAAAACATTTGCTGATCAAGCAACAGTAGTAATAGGAGAACGAACAAAACTAACAGAAATTATATCATTGTTGGTTTTATAAGCAAAAATAATCAGCAGTAACGTTAAGAAAAATACTTGCAACAGCATCGTTATCATGTTAGGAAAGACAATAATAATAATAATGATATGAGTATCATTGACAGAGATAGATCTGTGCAATGAGAAAAATGTGTAAGAAAGTGGTGAAAAAAAATGAGTGAATTGGAACGAATAAAAATATTGATTTTTCTCTCCGGCTCAATTAACTATACCTTCAGCACCTATTTTGAAATGTTAGGATGTC
Organism: Octopus bimaculoides; assembly: GCF_001194135.2. Classification (NCBI taxonomy): domain Eukaryota; kingdom Metazoa; phylum Mollusca; class Cephalopoda; order Octopoda; family Octopodidae; genus Octopus; species Octopus bimaculoides. Next base: position 4,517,895 of record NC_068988.1, read on the forward strand.
TATATAGTTGATGTCTGCATAGTTGATTGATTCGACAAAGGTATATAATTGTTACCTATTTTATCGACCCCAGAGGGCTGAATGACAAAGTAACAAATAAAAATATGCGTAAATAGTTCTCAATATTTTTCATCATTTAATAATTTATTAGAAACAATATATTTAAACGTTTTATTTATATTTAGATGTTTTATTTATATATTTCTATTCTTTTAATAGTGGCAATCTTTTATGTATTATTTTCTGCTTCGATATTACCATTTATCTCTCATAGATCTCCTTGGGATTAATTCTCTACAATTCATTCATATAAGTGATATTAGACGAAAATATAATTCTGAATATAATCGGTATCACATTACAGCATTCTTTTCAAAACACATCAATGAAATATTATTACATAATATTGTATAAATTACTATATTGATTTATTTTGGTTCAATCCCAATATATTACTGGTACTTATTGATTTAAATAGATGAGTTAAAATGATATGTTTGATGTTTTTGCATAACAGCAAGTAATGGATTTTTCTTTGCGATAGTTATGCGGAAATAATTTCATAATCACGAACCCACAAGATATTCTGCCTGTCTTTATCATACAAAGGATTAAAATGGATTTTCTTTTTATTGAATTTTGCCTTTACTTAAAAAAACTGTTACACCGTTTAAAACATTGGTAGTCCCTATATATTGCGGCTCACCATCGGAATGAATCAGCTCTAGTCTATTGTTTTCGCTCTTACTTCTTTACTAAATGCTTGTCTCAAAATATGACTCCTCACTCGTACATTTCACATGTAAAATAAACCAACAAAATATAACTCAGCATCATATTAACTCCTTATATAGTTCAGTTCAAAAATGACAAAATTCATTGCCACATAAATTTCTCTAGTTAGCACTTTCTCTTCTTACTCGTTAGTCTGTTGCGCGTTTATGCATTGATTGTCCCTCTATCTTCCATTAGTTCTCTGATTTTTTTTCTGGTGATAGTTTTGCAATATATGTTTTGTATTTTATGAGAATAATTTATAAAATCATTTTTCAAATACAAACCTAAGTCGTCCGTTTTGTGCGACCTTATAACCCGTCAAGAATTTGAAATTGTCATTAGTGCATAACGTTGATTGCATTTAATAGGAATATGGTTTTCCTTAATGCAAGTTACTTTGCAGTTATTTTTAAGGATTTCTGAGAGAATAGAATTCACCACGAAGAAAATACTTCAGAGAAAACATCGCGGTTTCATCAGCAGACTTTGGAATAAAGAGATGTTATGAGTCAATAAATTGATATAAAGTAGTTTAAGTTCATCGGTAAATTGATGCTCGTGGCCACTGATTTTAATATAAGTGGTTTTAGACATTATAAGTAAGTTATATAATTTCGTTTTATATAAGTTGTAATTCTTTGTAAATAATTGTTTGAAATATGGATGGCTAAAATGTATGGCTCGTCGCAGCAATCGATAAGTAGACAGATACCAAGATAGCTCTCAATTGTTCTGTCGCCTGAATGCGAACCTGAAAGCAAATGTTGGTTTGAAACATCTGCTAAATATACTTTTGATAGAAAGACTGACACTAGTTCTGGGGAGATTTTATATGGAATTTCATTCAAGTTACATTCACTATACCAGGTACAAACTACGGAATTGAATGTAGCTATAGTAATTTTACAAAGTTGAAGAACATATAACATGGAGAATATGAAAAAATGTCTCAAAGAACTTTTGTAATAAAAGTAATTTCATAACTCTATCCGAAATATATAAAGAAATATTGTTACACAATATATGAAGCAATCTCGCAAGAATTCATATATTTTGTTTTCTGCGTTTATCGAATTTCATAATAGAAAATAAATAATAGGAGCACCGTTTTAGTTTTTAATATCAATTTGAAAGAGTAAAGTAGATTTATAGCTAAGTACAAGTTGCTACCTGCAAAGTGGGGTGGGGGCTGAGGTAGCTACAAGTGCAAAATGAATTGCAGCCGTTACTATAGACTCGTCAAGAGATTTCAGAATCACAATGATTTATGATCAGAAATCGATCGGTGTTCTTGTACAGAGTATACTACATTAGTAAGAGAGACAAAACAACTGTAACATATGACCTGCCCGAATATAAATACAGCATATATTAAACTAATACACAATGATGTAAGAAGCCAGAGAAACCAGAAAGTATTTTCGAATTACATTTTTTTTGTTGCTTCTTTGAAGAATATTACATGAAGAAATCAGGATCAATGGCCATGTATCTCTACAAGCATTTCAGCCCCTGATGCTTTCCAATCAGAAACGCTTAATAAATATAATCCATTAATCATATTGAATAATAATACATGTTCATCCGATTTATAATATAATTATTGATTATAACAAAGATTATCGATTATAACAATATTACAGCACACAAGAAGCAAGTGGAATATTATTAGGCGATTAACGTTCATATGTAATTATCTTCCATTGTTAGTTTTCTTACATAGCCATTAACGATGTTGCGATACTCATGGAATTTTCAAGAGAAGTGGCAACAAAATTGAAGTAAAATGGTGGCAACAGGGGGCGAAATCGAGTAGCCATTCTTACAGTAGATTTATATACTAATTTCACATGGCAGGGTTATAAATGATTGATGGTAGGGTGTTATGTTTATTTCATTAAAAACGAAGGAGATGCAATATTGACGACTCCTACAGCATTTTATGTTAGAACTAAGGACAAAATTAAATATGTGAATGAATTTAATCTAGTTTTCTGTTTTAGCCATTTGTCACATTTGTTCTATAATCCTCAATATGCATTCCTACAAGTATCAAAATATCACAAATATACAAAAAGGGTTAAAGCAACATGTGAATTCACCTCCGCCATTAGTATAAGCTTCTTAGTAATATTACTGAACTTAGAGGATTGAAAGATAAGGTCGAATCTTGACTCGATTCAGAATGTAAAATTAAACATCGTCATGCAGTTATTTCGTGGTTTTTGCAGCATTCATGATCTTTAAACGTTTAAATTGAGCCCGAATATAATTTCTTACTATTCTTTTAAATCATTCCCTTTGAATACCATCTAAACTATAATTTGAAGGCGAAATTTCCATTTTTTGATGGACAAAACATTTGCAATGTACGAGTGCGAATTTAAAGTAGACAAATTAAATACGGCTCTTGTATATCCCAAATCAGATTCGTATTCTTTTGTTCTTTTACTCGTTTCAGCCATGCGGCTGCGGTCAAGCTGGAGCACCACTATGCATTTTTCTTAGTCTTGTATTGTTATTGATCCTATAACCATATAAATAATTGTAGAACCTCTCACGACCTGATCTATGTAAAGAGAGGAGAAACAATTTTAATTAAGAACAAACGGCTTTCTAGTTTCATAGTACTGACCATAATTTCAGTAAGAATTAAACATAACAGGAATTAAATAAAAGGGGAACGCAGCTGAGGTTAGGTATTTTGTCAAAGGACAAAAAGTAAGGGCAGTTGTCGTATTGGAACCAGCGGCATTGTAAGATGCTTTTTCTAGTACCCTTTTAGCTCAGATTTTAAAACTGTGTTCGCACTAAATAGTAATATTCCTTTGGCAATAGACTAAATCCAATAACTTGCAATTGCGGGTATCTGTACTTTATTGCGATTGTAGACTTTAAAATAACTACCAACTAACAGAGCCTAAAAATAGTTTTAAAAACTTAGTACAAAAAGCATAAATAATTCTCATAAAAGTTCAGTTTCCTCACATAGTTAGTAGTAGTAGTACTAGTAGTATGGGGGCATGCGCTGCAACAACGCCGATGATGACGCCCTAATCTTGGTGGATGATACCTTTGCTCCACCCAGGCGACAACGGGTCTGTTTGGGTAGTCGTTGCTGGTGAGGGTTTTACGAGGTCGGCGTTCAAAACCTACTTCAACTCTTGAGTCGCCTTTCATGACACACAGAGGAAACGTTGGGTCTATTCTTTGACATGCCGGTCCTTAACACTGCACGATGAATAATAATTTCAAAATGCAGTAGATTTAGCGAGAAAGAATGTAGTGGTGTATAACTTTAAGTGTCGAAATATTTATTACTTAATGGTTCATTTCAGCTGATGGCAAATTTACAGAACATTTTATACCATATCGAACATATTCGATATTAATTAGTTGATTTTATATTTCAATATATTTTAGAATATTTGTTTGTATAAGCCGGAGCCTGTATTCGTCTGAGGAGATCTGCCTATTTTCCAGTGATCAAGTGAATTACTTGAATTTTTATGATCAGATATTTCAATCAATAAATAAACAGGCATATTTAATAGTGAAACCGTTTCTGGCAGTCTTTAGGGGATGATTGATGTGATAAATAACCAATAACGTTAAATTCGTTGATCTTTTGTATTATCATAGGAGTAGATTAGTATTAGTTTGAAGATGTCTGTTCTAATCGTCGTAATGGTCAATACTTCCTACATTCATCTGAGGGTTGTGACTGGCCGAGTTGGTACGTTTTACGGCAACTAAGCTAAGAGAGCTCCATGGGACAAATGATACACATGACATCATTTGCTAACGGCCACATTAGAGATTGAACTTAGAACTATAAGCCAATTGATCACTCGTTACTTTTATAGTATCCCCGCTGCCGTTAATTGTGCTGAAATAGGACGATGAAATTTAAATGTTTTTATAAATGCTATCGATATGACACACCAATTTCTGTTTGGCTGTTGGCTGAAAAGCCTATCAACTCGACCATCCATGATACACTAATAGGACACGGTAATTAAAGTATCTACCATTACAGCAATTAGAACGCGCGTCTTGCATTTTTTCTCTTCCACTCATCTGATAAGATAAACAAAAGATCGATAAATTGAATGTTATTGGACATTCAACACACAAAGCATTCTCCTAAACAGGTTTCCCTATTAAACATCTATTTATTGAGAATATATTCATATCTTCGGGTGAATTTGTACGAATGACTCTACCCAGTTAAGCATGACTGAATAAAGCGTATAACTGTCTACTGGTGTGAAAGAAGATCATTTCGAAATGTCTTCGTTGTTTTGACAGTGAAAGAGAAAGTATAAGCGCATTTCAGTAGATGTGTATGTGTGCATGTACGAGAGTATTTGTTTGTGCGTGTACGTATGCGTGTGTGCGTGTGTCAGCCTGTGTATGTGTGTGTGAGTGTATGTAAATGAGTGTGTGTGCGCGTGTGTACGAGCGCGGGTGCGAAATCACATTATGGTTAATTAATTGGAAGAATGTTCACTCTTTAAAATGGGGATTTGATTTCAGCAATGCCAAACAAATTGGGAATTGATTGGTAACTTTCACCTAATTAATCCTCATCTGATTCAAGCGAAATATTCTCGGAAATATTTCTGCTATATTAAATGTATAGGAGCTTATCGGTGACATAATGAGGGGAAAATTAAAGCAATAATTTTCGTATTCAGTGGACATATTTCTGAATTATTCCTGTATTTAATCAAAATGCCACGGCACACAGATACGCACACACGTATGTACAAACACACACATGACCAAATTATAACCCCAAATGTGTGTAAAGATGTGTGTGTACATATATATATATATATATATATATATATGAATGTATGTGTGTGTGTGTATGTATGTATGTTTGTATGTATGTATGTATGCATGTATGTATTGTTCTGGGCAAAACAATGAACTGTCGCCAGCAGTGAGGTAGGAACTCCAGGCGTTGTCGTCACTAACCATAACCCTACTTAGACCCGCGGTGAGAGAACCAATGAAGGTCCTCACCGTGTGTCAAATGCCAATTGACAATCCTATGACTGACGCATACGGGACCAGCAGTGGCCACTAGGCACGTGTCATAGAAGCCCACTGGTGCGTAGACATAAACACATGTTACGTGAACCTATTCATTTGCTTAAGGCTTAAATAAGCCTTGTACCTCGAGCATAAAACGGTGACAGCAGGAGTCGTCTAGCAGCGTAAACATTAAATGAACAAGTAATCGGAAGGCGGGGCTAAGTAACCCCTAAGAAGAATCATGAATTTGCACACTTTGCTATTGTAGTCCATGATTGCCAACGGCCGTAGTCACTGCCGCTGAAGATATATGCGTGTACACACCATGTGTGTGTGTGTGTGAATGTGTGAGTACTTATATATATGTATGCATATGCATATGTATAAATATAGATGCCTATAGCTATATTTACATTTACATGTATATATATATATATATATGTATGTGTGTATATATATATATATATATATATATATATATATATACATCCTTCCCATTTCCCAGAGTATCATACTGATAAGATTCATCTCGTCTTATTGCTTGTATTTTAATGTTAACACATACACACACACACACACACACAAACACACACACACACACACACACACAAAGATATATGTACACATATATACATATATATAGGGGAGGAGGAAGTATGCATATGTGTTGTATGTCTATGAATGTATGTTATGGAAGCGTGTATGCAAGTGTGTATATTGGGCATTTTGACAAGTTCTGTATTCTACCATTACAATTTATATTTCTATAAATTATATAATTGGTAATGATGATATATTAACTTGAGTTGATGTGTCTTATTATGAAACAGGCTTGTATTAATTCACTGGACTATGTACCGTGAATATTTAGAAACGGTTAAAATGTTCTTAATAATTGGAAACACAATCCCCTACCTTTGTACGGTTCAGCGGGTAATTTATATGTATCTATCGTATCGTGTGTGTTTGGTTATATTCGTGCAGATATGCGGATGTGAGTACACATGAAAGTAGGTGTGCAGACTATAAATATATATTGGCAAATGTCGAAAACATTACCTGTGAGTCTAATGAACTGAAGAATATGAACTCTTATACGGTTTTCATTTGAATAATTTTGAAAATTACCTTACTTTAAAAATTGAGCTAAATTGGTAAAAATAGAAATTGAAAGAAATTTCAACTCGTCATGTTTCCGAATGTGTCATTTAAGAATTCGAAGTGGAATTAAAATTCAGTGAAGAACAAATCACGCAATCTTAAAAATCGGACACTCGTCTGTCTTAATTCATTCTGGTAACAAGTTTTGAATTTGAAATTCGACATAACATTTTTCCAAAAATAAAATCTATGATATTTAAGAATAAATATAAAAATATAGAAATATAGTGATACTCGTCATTTATTTTATGTATTCAGTAATTAAATAAACCTCTGTTACATGTCTAGACCTACGCTTATTATAAAATATATTTCATGTTTATAGACATCAGACTAAAAAGTAACATTAAAGTGTTGACAAAATATGGCAGGCTCCGAATGATTTCAGTTAATCAAGATCATACCGGTACGGAGTGATAACATTAAACAGTATTTAAGTAAACTAAACAGCGCATATATGTATGTGTGTGTAGGTGGGTGGGGGTGCTGACACAAAAGCACACATACACATGCTGCCATTCAATATATAAGGAGTTCTCCATCCATCAGGATGTAAATGAATACATATGAATATATGTCAATTTTGCCAGGAAGTCATTTTAAAATTCATAATACTTTGATACTTTGGTAGGTTTCGGCCAGTATTGGCCCAGGCCATGTCTAACTTAATAACACCACCTGGCAAAGTCATTCAAATCAGGATTCGGACAACATGGCCCACTCAAGTAGAGAGTTATTGTTTACGGAGACATATCCAAGTGTAGGGGGTTTATCTGGGATTTTTTGAAGGAATTTTTCCAATGACTTCTTAAGCTTTATGGTGTCTGCTTCTGCTTTAATATGCTTTTGGTGTAATGTTAAAGAGAGCAGGGTCAATTGAGGTGAAATAATTGTGCCATATTATTGTTATGTGATGCGAGTATGATTTTTGTTGTGGACGGATAGCACGGGGTCCAAGTCTTGGATGTATCTTAAAGGCGATGCCAACATCATTTGGGAAATGCTGATTGAATATTTTCCACATTATGCAGATGATGTAGCGCTCACGGTGGCGTTGGAGAGAATAAAGCTTGAGCTTTTCTAGTCGACCTCAATAGTCAAGGCCTGTCATGTCATCTATCTTTTTTGTAATTGACCTTTGAGGTGCTTCAATTTTCATAAAACTTTGTTTCGTTTGGGGAGACCACAGTGGACAACAGTATTCAAGGTGGGGTCAGGCAAAAATGGAAAAGAGAAGGATAATGGTGTGGATATCTCTCGACTGGAAAGTTCTGTGAATCCAAGAACACATGTTGCAGGCCATGTCAACTTTGCTGTTTATATTCCCATTTACACATTTGTTTGTTACCAAGCAATGTTAAAGTATTGTCATTACACAAATCCAGTAAAACGTTTATATACATTTCTTTAGTTGAAATGGTTCAACAGTATTTTGGCATAATCAGTAATGAAATGTACTGCATATATGAGCTTTGTAAACAGTTCATTTCACATTCTCGATCTTCTTTCTTCCTCTCTTATACATAGACACGCGCACGCACACGAGCTTATTTATATGTTTGTGTATATATGTGAGTGTGTGAGGGTATGCATCATAGATGTGGTAAATCTGTTATCATAATGTACCCGATTGTCCCCACTCCGTGGCCACAGCCAAGGCTCTGCTATAGCAAAATTACTTGCATGGAAGTTTCAAATTCTCCTCCAAGAACTGGCTTTGATTTTCATAGTAACATACCAATAATACGTTGTTTAATCATGTGTTGAATATGAACCGGATTCTTCTGAATTGTTCTATTCAGCTTTTCTACGTCCAAAAATCTTTCTGAGGGACTGAGTTTAATGTCCATTAAACTTTATATTTATTGAAAAATGTATTAATTATAACTTTATTTTGTAGTCATTAAATCTCTGTTGAATGGTTCAGGAAATTGAGGAATGTTCCTATATGTTTAGAATTCCATGATATTAAAACTACCAAAATAGCTACAGTTTCATAGAAATTTCGAAGATATATATTCCTATTGTGTTAAGTCAATAGAATAATGTTATGGACGTACTGTTAAAATTCATAAGTAAATTTAATGTCTTGAAAATGTTGGTTTATACAAGAATTTTCTGAAGATTACAGCGGATTATTAATTTTTTGCCATTAATTACAGTAGCATGTGCCTTAGTAAAGAAATAAAGTTTGTACGAAAGAGTTTGCAACTCGATTCAATCAAAGTGTTTAACCATTTTAGTTATTCCATTAAGTTTAATGGAAGTGCATGAATGTCTCAACTTCTCAATTTCTCCACAAATATAGTTTATATGTAATATATTATTAGGTTGTCAAGAAGGTTCTTGCGGAATTTTTAATTTTGGTTTTAAACGATGTATTTTCAAATTCATTTTCGTTAAATTACTTTATATATAATTTTAAAGCCCGTTTTTCGCGCTATCAAATCGTGTTACTCTTTTTCTTTTTGAATAATTAGGCCATTTTTTTCCGGAACGTTGAATACAACATGGACAAAAGGCAAATTCGCACAATTTTCTTATTCCAGTTCAAGCAAGGCCGAAAAGCTGCTGAAACAGCTCGTGATATCAACGATGCGTTTGGCCCAGGAACCACTAATGAACGTACAGCACAATAGTGGTTCAAGAAATTTCGTAGCGGTGGCGAGAGTCTTGAAGATGATAAGTATAGTGGTCTGCTATCGGATGTTGACAACGATCAACTAAGAGCCTTAGTCGAAGCCAGTGCACGCACAACTGTTCGAGAGCTTGCTTCTGAATTAGAGGTAACGTATACGACAATTTCCAACCACTTGAAAGAGATTAGAAAAACAAAAATACTTGAGAAATGGGTGCCGCACGAATTGAACGGCAACCAAAAAAAAAAAAAAACGCCGTTTTGAAGTGTGTCTTCCCTTGTTTTACGCAACAAGAACGATCCATTTCTCGACCGGATTGTGACTTGCGATGAAAAGTGGATTCTTTACGACAACCGGCGACGCTCAGCTCAGTGGTTGGACGCCGACGAGTCTCCCCGGCACTTCCGGAAGCCAAAGTTGCATCAAAAGAAGGTCATGGTGACTGTTTGGTGGTCTGCGGTGAGTCTCATCCATCACAGCTTTTTAGATCCAGGCGAAACCATTACAGCAGAGAAGTACTGTAAGCAAATGGATGAAATGCATAAGAAACTTCGACAACAGCGAGCATTGGTGAATAGAAAAGGACCAATCCTTCTTCACGACAACGTTCAGCGACACGTCGCACAACTGACCCTGCAGAAGTTGAACGAATTGGGCAACGAAACTCTGCCTCATCCGCCATACTCACCAGGCCTCTCGACAACCGACTACCACTTTTTCAAGCATTTCGACAACCGACTACCACTTTTTCAAGCATTTCGACAACCGACTACCACTTTTTCAAGCATTTCGACAACCGACTACCACTTTTTCAAGCATTTCGACAACTTCCTGTGTGAGAAATGCTTCAAAAACCGAGGCGATGCCAAACATACCTTCAACGACTTCATTGCCACCAGAACGCAGGGTTTTTACGATACTGACATAGACTTGTTTCGCGTTGGCAAAAGTATGTTGATTCTGATGGTGTTTATTTCGATTAATAAAGTTTTGGTTGAGCCGAGATATATGCATCTGAATTTAAAGGTTAAAAGCCGCAAGAACTTTCTTGACAACCTAATAATATAACTTAATCTTGTAGCATATAACAACCAGTATGGCTGTATAATAATGCTAGAACATACTGAAACCTCCTTAATATATTTGAAAATCTATTCAGAATCGAATATTGCTTGGAGAGCATAGGTTTCTTAGAATTCTTATATGACCACTGACGCTCGGACGTGGCTGCTCTTGTGCCACGCCCACTCATTTGTTTCCATTTCCATTGTCAGGCATATTTTTGTTTAAACCTTATGACCACCAACCAGAAGTGATCACACCACCCTTCCTTCTTTTTCACTACGTCCATCTTCTGGAATCCCTTCCCTGCGCATATTTTCCCACAACCTTCAACTTGCATATATTTCTGAAGTACATTTTAACCATCTGGCTTTTAGCAGTTGTAAAATGTCTGCAAAGGCCATGGATGTCGGTTCCTCCCACACCAACCCGATAAATAAAATCATAGCATAAATTTAGATTTAGGGATTCTCACAATTATAATGTGAAATTTGAACAACTTAGTTTTAGTTATCAGACGCTGGGTCTCTGTCTAAATAACTAAAGTACTTTCCACTTATGAAAACATTTTGTTTTTCAGTATTGAGATGGTATTTCAACGAAACGGGTAAGTTTATTAACTTTTCTGCACAAGTTTTATTATCATTATTGAGGTTAAATTGTTATTGAATAATACAATTTAAGATTGCATAACTCTTGACTTTTATTAAAGAAGTGAAAATAAATACGTTGAAAGGTCATGGATCTTATTACTTTACGGACTGTAAGTCGACAACATGTGTTTGTTGAATTAGATATGAACACCTCAACAGAATATTTTGACGTCATATATTTTAGTTACGTGGATGGATTATTTCAATGGTTGAGATTGCAAGTTGCCAAAAGCAAGAAGTTAATAGCTGATTTCATGTATAATTCTAGTTCATGATAATTGCAGTTAATGAGGTTGTAACACAGATTGTATTTCTTTACAGTTTATATGCTCAGTGTTTTCTTTGCTTACAGCTTACGCATAATTACATTTCCATTGCAGCTTTAGGCTAAACTGTTAGCTAATAAAGAAGTAAGCTTTCCCTTTTCAATATAGGCAGCCTACTAATATATAAACGCCAAAACGTTAAAACAATAGAAAACAGTGTACAGGTAAAAAAAAAAAAAGCATACAATATTAGCTGTATGAGTAGAAGTAAAATATCCAAACGTTGGGGAATAAGAGAGAGCAAAATAATGACAATATTGCCGGTGGTTTTCATAGCTCATAACAAGTGAGAACATACTATTACTGTGAATGAAGAAAAACAATTTTGTTAGCAAATATTTCTGTGAATTTACAACATATAATGCACAATAAAAGCAGGTATCCATTCAAACAGTAAAATAGTATTAAATATATATATCATATGAATTAAAATGTAGAATTTAAGCATTTTCTGAATTAGTATGTGTGTCAGCTCAATTTTACACCTGTCTCATTGTGTTTCATGAAGCAATTCAAGAATAAACAGAGTGTTGTGACATTGTAAGAAATTGTCTAACACATATACACACAGAGGCAGGTATACAGGTCTGCGTATGTATCTGATACTAATTCGCAATCTATCATTGTGAACAGTGTCTTCGCTTAAGCATAAGTAAAAAGTACAAAGTCATTTACCGAAAGATATTATTTCTCTCTTTCGCAGAGCATATATCATCTGCAGCTTTTCTAATGTTACAAAAATTGCAATGCATTAACTCATCTACTCATTATTTATCACGTGAATGTGATTTGACAGTTTTTACCAACTAATGTAATTTTATAAAACATTTAACACTTCTAGGTACAATTATATATGTATTTACATAATGATTCAATAACAAACACGTATATGCAAACCGAACATCAGCCAGAATAAAAGGGAAACATCTGTTGATAAGAAATGATACTATAATTAAAATTATTTTCTAAATAATTTCTTCCATCTTTCTTTTTTTTTATCTTCCTTCGGTTCTTTCATGCTCTAAATATCAGGATGTTTTCAGCCACATCACAAAAAATAAATAAGATATACAGTTCATTACACAGATTCAGCAGGTTTATCTTTTCGGTGTTTCAAAGTAATTTCTGTTGCCTACACACACACACACACACACACACACACACACACACACACACAAATGCACACACATACACACATGTCCCACGGAAGTCAACTTTGTCAGTCATTTGTCCGCGGAGGATAAACTAAAGTACCTGTCAAATATTTGGAATCGATGTAATTAACTACCCCGCTCCCCGGACCTTCCTTTGAACATTTGTGACCTCGTACTTAGAGGATGAGATGTGATTTGGGACCAAACAGTTTCTCTGAGTTAAAAATAGCGTTTTATGAAGAAATCTAGGTCAGACGCGATATACATATCGCCAAAGTATAGTTGCTATTGAATTTCTTTGTCCATTGTTGATTTATTCCATTAGTTATTGCTGAAATCCCTCATACGTGGAGTTAGATTAGGACTTAAAGGAATTGTAGCAGGTGTAATATAAGAACAGTTTTTAATGGACAGAATTTCTTATATTCGCATTAAAACAGATTCATATATAAACTGTAAGACTCTAAAGTCTTAAACGTATCTTTATACATAACTACCTGCGTGCGTACATACACATACAAACACTTATATACAAATATATGTCATATTGTATATACAACAACAAACAATTCAAATGATTTGTATAAACGTAGACATAGTGGTACACAGAGAGATACAAACATTTATATGCATATCTATCTATCTATTTATCTATCTATCTATCTATCTATCTCTCTATCTATCTATCTATCTATCTATACACACACACACACACACAAATTAAAATGTGTGAAAATACGTATACAAACTCATATACAGATATAAATACACAAAACATAAGCCTAAATATAGGCAAACATATATATTTAGAATACGTGGACAGACACACATTGGAATGTAAGCCTTTCAACATAAATGTGCACCGATGCAAATATCACGCAAAGCATAAACGCATACAGAGATCAACATATACATAGATATATATCCTGTATATCCACACGTCATACATAGACATACACATCGACACAACTTTATACAAATGAAGCTGGATTTTTATTGCTTCATCCATTTTACTTTGGTGAGATGGAGAAAATCAATTCCTTGTTGAGTTATTTGTTAGCGATAACATTAGAACAGAGTTCCAGAATGGGCGCTGGTGTTGCAAGCTGATTAGAATGCACTTGTTTTAACCGAAGGGGCTCTGTTAAAGACCCCCTTTGGTTATGAATAACCATGGGATTGCACCGCGAAGGTTACCCTCCGAGGCACAAGTCTGGGCAAGGTTGTTTATGGAAAACCAGAAGTTGCCCATGCATACCGGCCTCCTCTCTCCACGCTATTGATGTTATCCAAGGGAAAGGCAAAGATGATATACAGTTTGACACTAGTGATATTGCAGGTCATTTCTACAGTTGAGTGAACTGGAGCAACTTGAAATAAAGTGTCTTGCTCAAGAACACAACACGCAGCCCGGTCCGGAAATCGAACCAACAACCTCGTGATTGTGAGTCCCAGGCTTTAACCACTGAGCCATACATATTTCCTGCTTAATAAAAATCCTAAAATTCTAATCAAAAATACTTATTTCTGTCTAAATTGATCTTCTGTGAATTTACGACTGAGAATCAAGATACAGATTTTTTTTTTTTTTTTTTGATTAGAAAAATAAAAGATCAACTAATCAGAAATTTCAAATGACGAAGGAATGCGCGCACGCGTGTCTCCGGTTGTGCTAATGACACATATTTATACATACATATACTCATACACACATACATATACACGCAGCACGCACTTACGCGCGCGCGCTCACACACGCACTGATGTCAATTTCTGTCTTTTTATATTGCTGTTGCTGCTCCCGACTAACCATGATGAATTAAATCAATGATCTAAGGTAATCCATCCACGGCCCCCATCACCTATTATTTAGGTGTATGCACTGGCGGGGTATGCATGGATCTAAAGAAATATGAAGTGTGCAATAGCCAAACAGTTGAGTGGCAAATGGAAGAGAATGAAACTGGAATCACTGTTCTTCGAAAAAAAAAAAGAAAAAACACAACTCGATAACAAGACAAATATTTTCACAACCATCACTCGGTGTATGTGTGAGTCTGTGTTAGTTTGTCTGTGTCGGCGTGTGTGTGTATAAAACCGTATGGGTGTGTTTATATATGTTTATATGTGTCTGTATATATATATCAACAAATATATATAAATGTATATTATTTACATTATTTACATTTGACGGATATTTGTCCTCATCTTGTTTGTTGTTAACACAACGTTTCGGCTGATATACCCTCCACCCTTCTTCGGGTGTCTTGGGGAAATTTCAAACTTGGGTTCTCATTCCTAAGGTATTTTTCGATGTTGTTATTATTATTATTATTATTATTATTATTATTATTATTATTATTATTATTATTAATTATTATTATTATCAGCTGTCCTACCCATGCATGCATGGAAGATGGACGATAAACGATGATGATGATATTCATATATATATATATATATATATATATATATATATATATAT
>NC_068988.1:4533220-4534647 GCF_001194135.2 Octopus bimaculoides
TGTGTGTGTGTGTGTGTGTGTGTGTGTGTGTGTGTGTGTGTGTGTGTGTGTGTGTAATGCAAAGTTGTATAAAATAGGTCACTAGTTGTCCTAGAGATGACCTATATTTTACTCATATGTAAAGCAAAATATCGTAATTTTAATACAAAACACAATGCTCAATTACCCCACCCCCATCAAACACTAAATTCTAATAACCATCTAAATATATAAAGTGAAAAAAAAGAACATAAGCCATTATAGATTAATTAAAATCTCCAATTATAAACCACATTTATAACCTCATTTTTATAAATTGCTTCTTAATAACGCACCTATATAAACATATTTCACGTATTTATAAATATTTATATAATTTTACAAATTGCTCCAGCAGATAAACGGAGCCAGTAATTATTTCACATTAGTTTGTTTGGAACACGTTTTGAACAGTTCGAACAGCTTTTTTTATAAGAGAGTTTTGAATACCATATCAGTGAGTTGGAATTGGGACAAGGAACCCGAAGTAGAGATTCGCCAAATCCTCTTCACGCTCACACACACATACACACACGTACAAATGCACATACATACATATATACTCTAACCTGTTTCAGCTTTAAGGCTTTGGTCATGCTGGGACACCACCATAGGCAGTGCTACACCATTATTTGACATAATATATACGCATTTGGTGAATGAGAGAGTTTGATGCTGCTGCCCTCATCTGTGGGGTAGGCTCATCTGCTGTGAGGTAAGCTCATCCGGAACGCTTGACAGGAGGAGATACAGTTTCGTTTTGAAGACACCTACATTCACACCATGCAGGTCTCCCGAGCATTTTGGAAGGTTATTGAAGAGCTGTGAGCCCTTGCAATCCAAGCTGTTGCAGTATCTGGTCCTGCATTTTGATGGTGATGCTGGGATCATTCGCACTATATAGTGGCGTCCCATTTTGTTGCTTGTGACTTTCCATGCCAGAGTTTGGTACAAGGCCTTCCAGGATTTTCCAGATTTATATCACTGCATATCTTTCCGGCCTTGGTTCTAGAGGGAAGACTCTTAACTACTTCAACCTACCCCAGTATCTGATATGTTGTATTAAGACGATTTTCTTTGTGCAGCTTCGTTGGATTGCTTTGAGTTCCGCCGTTCATTTTATATTGTGTGCTGACCATATTTGGGAGCAATAATTCAAGCGGCTGAGGACTTATGACCTCCAAAGGACCATCATAGTTTCCTTTTCTTTCTCCTACACCTGGATGTGCCTCCAACAATAATAACTCTTTGCTAGAGTGGGCCATGATGCCCCATATATGACTAAAAGACTTCACCAGGTGGTGCTACTATGTTAGTCATGATCTGGGCCTATACTAGCCGAAACCTATCAAAGTTATATATATATATAACATATGTATTATAAATATATATATATATATATATATATA
>NC_068988.1:4535353-4540985 GCF_001194135.2 Octopus bimaculoides
ATATATATATATATATATATATATATATATATATATATATATATATACATATATATATATATATACATACATATTCATCTACATATATGCATATATATCATGTATACATACATATACACGCCATATTGTATAAATGCGTGTATGTGTCTTTTTGTGTGTGTATGTGTGTGCGTGTGCGTATGTGTGTGTGTGTGGTATAGTATTATATTGTATAATATATATAAGTAAAATATGGCTATGATGAATTTCAAGGATTATTAAATGTGACTAAATATTTGCTACAACCAGATCACCAAAATCAAATACATACATACATACATACATATATACATACATCTATATTGCATTAGAAATGAACTTCAACCTTGCTTGCTTGCAATGTTACACATCCAAACCGGCGCATCGGAACGTCTCTCCCAACATCAAATAGAGAATCAGTGACCTAACTTTGCCTCCACGAAAGACTCCACCAACGTGCAGTATCCACCCACAGGAATAGGGAACAGGAGCAATGAATCTGCGGATGACAAAGAAAAGAGACAAGTGGGGACGGCGGACTGTAAAAGCATCTCGAGTGGCACCCAACGACTGGCTTTACTAGTTAAGGAAAATTGATGATGATGACGATGATATATATACAGAGAGAGGGAGAGAAATAGAGAGAGAGAGAGAGAGAGAGAGAGAGAGAGAGAGAGAGAAAGAGAGAGAGATAATCAGATATGTTCTTTTCTTTCATTGTCAATCTATATTTTCCTTAATTTTGCTCCATTTTGAAATCCGGAATAGCAACGAAGTCAATAACGGGGTAATAGCAAAGAACAGCAATAAATACTAATGACACTTTAATTCTGCAGTGAAACAACATTTTTTTAACCAAAGCTTAGAGACGATCCAATATATCGTTCAGAAATGAAGAGACACTTTATTATTTTTTCTTTTTTCAAAACTAAATAACCCTGCATAAAGAAACAATAATGGCCAAAAAAAGAAAAAAATATCAAAAAGAAATTCTGTCTCAAAAATTCCTCATAGGAAGGGATGGAAGCGCTGGTCTTAAATATTTCTCCGTTATTTTCTCTATTTTATCTATGTTTTGTTTTACAAAATTTCGAGAAAATGAGATGTCATTTCCATTTTCTCTCTAACCTGTCTCGTTTACTTTCTCTCTTTTCACCGTTCTTTTATTAATTCTATACACGACTGAGGACACTTTGTTCCTCTGTATATATTTATGCATGCGTGTGCTTTATGTATGTATATGTGTGTGTATACTTGCTTGCGTGTACATGCATGTATATAAATGTGTATGTTTATATACCACTGCTCAATTTTCACCCATGCATACTTATGCTATTGCACTCACACGCCTCTACACATACACACAGACACGCACACAAACAGACACAAAAACATGCACACACACTTAGGTACACGCAATCATGAACAAAAATATTCCTTTTGAGCAAAACTTCTTTAATACGATATCCTTTAACTCCAAATGTTTGTTCTGAGCAACTTTTCTCTTGCTACATGACCTTAATGACCTGTCAGTGACACTCCGCAACTCGACCAGCTTAAAATGCATTGGAACTCTCTCTCCTTCTCTTTCTCTCTCCCTCTCTCTATCTCTCTCTCTGGAAACTGAGAGTAACAATGAATTTCCCGCTCTAGACAACACAAAAACAAAATAAAATTGTATTCCATCGCCTTACCTTGGAAAATTCAAACTATTGATACCTGTAAAAAAACTAAACCCCTTCGTTATTTGCAAGCATTTTTTCTTTCCATCATTATTTGTATATATTAAAGGCGGTGAACAGACAGAACCGTTAACACACTGAACAAAATGCTTAGCGGCATTTCGTCCTTGTTTATGATCTGAGTTCAAATTCCGCTGGGGTCGACTTTGACTTTCATCCTTTTGGGGTCGTTAAAATGAGTACTATTTGAGCACTGGTGTCGATTCACATCGACTTACACCCAGTTCCCGAAAATTCAGGTCTATAATACAAAGGTTTATTATCACATACGTACACACAGTTGCACACACAGACACAGACACTGACAAGAAGGTGATCTGGCAGAAACGTTAGCACTCCGGGCGAAATGCTTAGCGGTATTTCGTCTGCCGCTACGTTCTGAGTTCAAATTCCGCCGAGGTCGACTTTGCCTTTCATCCTTTCGGCGTCGATTAAATAAGTACCAGTCACGCACTGGGGTCGATATAATCAACTTAATCCGTTTGTCTGTCCTTGTTTGTCACCTCTGTGTGTAGCTCCTTGTGGGCAGTAAAGAAATAAGACACGCGCGCACGCACGCACACACACATGCATACGTATTAGGCTGTGTATTACATGAGTGGGGGCAGTACAATAGACATTTGTAATGCAAACACCATCTCGAGGTTCATTTCGAATGACAATGTGTTTGTCAAGATTTGCATTACAGGTATTGTATACCACCAAGAGGTTTGCGCCTGCTTATCTAAATCCGCCTACACACCTTGGATCGACTGGAGAACATAATCAAATGCATGTGTCCATTCAACTGTACCTCTCTTTGGTCGTTTTTGGTCTAACAGCCCAAAATTTGTATCCTAGTTTTTCAGACTGCACCACTTTTAGAAGAACAGTGCAAAGGTGACATTGTCTGTTGCAGAGTTTATCTTTTTGAGTGTTTCTTGGTCTCTTAGCACTGCTATATTAATATCTTCATTCCCACTATTTTGCAGCCGTGTCTATCATTTCCTCTTCTTCTCTTCTGGGTTATGAGTTCCATTCCAGAAGGTGTGAAATTCTTTTTTTAGGGGAAGCAGTTATAGACGTCCAAGATTATTGTAATTTTGGTATGGTATTACTATGCATCTAATAAGCTGACCTGTCAACTCTTTTATTCCAGATTGAAGGAGATGACTTCGTCAGCACTTTGAACACGCTCTACCCTATCAATCCCTACTTGTCACAGTTGCATAGTTTACAGAATGTAATCGGGATGTGAAGACAATTTGGGATCAATTTTTGCAATAAATGCTTTTGTTAAACTGGACAAAAACACTACAGAAACTTATGGAATACTCCTGACTGCTTATCGATTAACTTAAGCCGAGCACCTACTTTTTCCTAGCGCAACAGGTTCCGGGATCTTTTGAAGGTCTGGAGAAAATGGAAGCGGCGACAAGGGTCCTGGACACCTTCACTTTAGAGGATTTCTATGGCACCTTCACGAAGTGGCTGGAGTGCTACAACAGGTACATTGAAATCAAGGATATTAGAGTTTCGTACCCCTTTGAAATTAATGAATGTCACTCCTGAAAAGTCTCAAAACTTCTGTAATGCGGCTTGTACCAGTTCACGATATCCCTTTATCTTACTTGGTCATCTGCAAGGCTCTCCCAGCATTCTATTTTGATATCGAGTACTTTTATGGTCATCCTGCAGTTTCCCTTGTAGTGCAGCTGTTGATTCATAAAGAGCCACATCTCAATTTTCCTTAGTGAATATTCTTTAATATGCGTTTTTCCTTCATGCAGTGGACATGTCTCAACCAACGCAGTCTTCGCTACTTAAGCAGAGTATACATACTGGGAAGTTCAGCGTGGGACACTATTGTACCAGGATATAGCCAGGACACAGTCGTCTCTCCTGCCTTGATTTTGCAGTTCTGTACAGTAGTTTACTTCAGAGACAACCAGTGTCTTAATCGTCAATTACGGATTTGCTCACACTCAAAATGTATGTCGAACGTTGAAGCTATTTTCCTGATCCTATTGCAAATCTCCATGTCCAATGATAAAGTGCCAATGACGGTAGATCCAACATGTATTAACCGATAGACAACATCAAATTTGTACTCGTCGGTCCTGATAAACTATAGTGCCTCCATGTCTTATCCCAGGACACACGTTTTCTTCAGAATGATGATCCTTGCAAACATCAGAGAAGCAGTGGCTGGGGGTCTGTGCCAGGTGTGGCTAGTAACTGCTGTAGACAGTATGACCCTGATAAATATTACACGTGCGTTGGCTCTGAAGCGAGACAGATGGAAGGGCCTGCTACTTCACATTGTTCTCTTGAAGATAACTCCCTACTGCGTTGCTGAAGACATGTTTCAAAGACATTTGCAAAGCAAAGAAGCTACACATTTTTGACAGTTTTGGTGGTCAAGCAATGTTCAGAAGAATCTTCAGAAGGGTTCGAGTGCATTTACTGTGCTCGGCGCTTTTCCTGGTGTTAGCGAAGGGAAGATCATATCTACCTGTCAGTCTGAAAAGCCGCAGTGTGATTCTGGGTTTATAAGATCTACAGCCTCTGCAAATGGTTCAAGATGACCAATTGTGGAGGGAGATAATTCTGTAATTGTTGCAGTCGCATAAGATCTCGTTATTTTTATGATGCCAGTAATCCCCGTATCCCTCGTGACTACGTACATGTGCTGATGTAGGCACCCTCATACATTTGCATACACACCAATTTCAATATCAAAGCCTGAAGTAATTATGGGGTGTAAGTTTTCTCTAATCGAGGTATATTTTCAGCAACACAAGTTCGAAGAGAATAGAATACCATTCTTTTCTAAGATCATAGATTTGTCTTTCTCATTACATTCTTGAACTGTGTAATAGGAAAATAACAATCTAATATGAATAAATAGTTTTTATATTAAATGAATAGTATTAAATAAATAACAATCCAACGATTGCTATACAGCTGATTAAATTGAAAGAAAGATGTAAAACATTAATAATTAATGTAAAAAATTTTAGATGTATCATCTATCACGATTTAAATTGTGTATAATATTAATGTTATGGTTGGTAGATTATGAAATATACATTAGATACGAAAAGAACATAACTGTAAAACGTTATCAGCAAAAAACAAAAACTGCTTCTACTTCAGTGGAAATATATAAACTCTGTAAAATGTTAAGTCGAGCTGAAGAAGATCGACATAGAATGTTAGAAGAAAGCATGTTCTTTGCTGTCGATTCAATGTAATTATATAACAACATTTAATATCGATGATAGACATCAGTGTTATAGAAATTGAAGAGATTTCAATTTTCTTATACACAATATTCACGTTCTTCTTTTTTTTTTTTTAGATTCTGATCATACAAAAGTTGGTTTGCATAAAAAAGCAGTGAATTTTATATTTGTGTATGTATGTATGTATGTATGTATGTATGTACGTATGTATGTATGTGTGTGTGTATGTATGTAGGTATGTATCGTCTTTGTGTGTCTGTGTGCATGAATGTATGTATATGTATGTATGTATTATATACGTGTATGTATTATATTGTGTACATACAAGCGTGTGTGTGTGCGTGTGTGGCCGTGTGTGTGCCTATTTATGTGTGTGTATGGATATGATTTTGTAAAAGATAAATGGAAGAGAGAAGGAAATAAAACCAGAATCAAATGGTTCTGTATTATTGGTATATGAAAGAGAAAAAAGAAGAAAGTAGAGAAATTGTTAAAATGTTATTCCTTTTACAGGAGCAGATTGTAAGAAAACAAAGTAAAACTCCATCTAACCTTAGACGGAGAATTTTGTCGGAACATTTACATCAATGGTAATCGTTTAGCATAACTGTCTTATATATATATATATATATATATATATATATA
>NC_068988.1:4542298-4547938 GCF_001194135.2 Octopus bimaculoides
TATATATATATATATATATATATATATATGAATATATACTATATATAAGCACAGTATAATATATTATACTATATACATATATATATATATATATATATATATATATATATGTATAGAGTATAATTTATAAAAGAGATGTCTGCCCTAGGGAACATTATAGAGTGTAAATGTTACATTGGTTGTGTGGAAGGTAGACTTACACTACTTCACTTCAGTCGCGACTCATTGTTTAAACACAAAGAGACAACAGTTACAAAATCATCGTGTTTCGCCTGCCGTCAAATGTGCATGATACTGCGCTTGGCGTCAAGCGATATATTCTAGAGAATAACAGAATATATATTAATGAGTCTAAAATGAACAAATTAGGTACGACTGAAAAAGGGGGAATTTTGAACATCAATATTTCGAGTAATTAACTTAAAGACTTTAAAAAATTGTGTTCTTGTTGCTCGGAAAAATTCAGCATTATATTGCGGCCTTTCGCGAATGTGAACACAATTTCAGAATTGATAAAGTCTTGCAGAAAATTCCATTAATATTTCAGAGATGTGTTATTACATAATCAATTTGCCATAAACTAGAAGATGATCATATACGGAAGAAAAAAAAACAAAAATTCAGTTAATCACGAACACTTAAGGGACAATAACAGTAAGTTCTATCCTTGCTTTTATGTTTTACACATATAATACTGAAGACATGAATGCATCACGTGTCTTCCATATGGATATATGAATATTTTATCACATGTTCTCTATAAGACAAATGAATATATTGAAATCTGGCTCAATTTTCAACAGGCTATAGTCAACCAATCAAAACTCGATAACTAATCATATTTTGATGTGTTTACGAATACTTTTAACAGACAGTCACATTACTTCCCTTCTACAATCGTTGAATTAATATGCAACAATAAACTCAGTAACAAATCAAGAAGCTTCAAATTCTAATGAAGTGTAATGGATGCTCGCTTTCTCTCTCTCGTTTCTCTTTGTACACTCATACACAAACACACACTCACACACACAATCTCTCTGTCTGTCTGTCTGTCTGTCTGTCTCTCTCTCTCTCTCTCTCTATCTCTCTCTCTCTCTCTCTCTCTCTCTCTCTCTCTCTCTCTCTCTCTCTCTCTCTCTCTCTCTCTCTCTCTCTCTCTCAAACACACACGACACACCTCTCCAAAGTTTCTGTCTCCGTTTATTCGTTAATCCGAAACTCTTGTAGAAGACATTTAACGAAAGACTCGGAATCATGCATTTGTGAAGTAAACGTCTTAATGACACTGACGTCTCTATTCTCAGACATGTCCATGTTCCTGATAAACTGTCTATATGAAGTACTTGCCTGAATTCTTTTGAATGTGTAACAATTATATTATTTTACTGTTGAAACAGGTTGCCATGTCATTATTAAAGAATATTGCATAGGATTGCTAAAACAGTGGCTGTAATGTGAATGATGTTTATGATGTATGTAAATGATTCTTATAAGTGCAATGTTTAGAGAGGATATTATATGATTTGCATAGGATATATTTGTAGAGTTAAAAGTGATATCAAGCACATTATTATAACAGTAAAAAGAGTAAAAGAGATATTACCGAGAGTTGAAGATAGCTCGAGTTGAGAGAGTAGACATAGGAGATTAGTAGGTTGGCATACACTATAATTATAAGCAGAACATGCCACACTGAATTGCTTATTTTTCCTAACACCTAAATTGTAGTAAAGATAGCTGAGATAATAATTTTCAATATAGAATCATTTAATGCTTCTCATATATTACATTTCTTTCATTTCTCTTCAAAATGAAGAGTTAAACTTGAAATGTACGAGTTTGACTTTCAGAGTAGACAGCTGCGTGTCAGAAACAGGAAACGAAATTTAAATGCATGAACTGTGTGGCCCCCGTTCAGCGTTTGTGTCTGTCTTCGAAGTTTGTTGCTTAATTCAAAAGAAATGGGGAACCATTAAGAATTAGTAATTATGTTTCTTAAATGTCGCTGTTTATTAAGGTTTTCGAAGTTCATGTCTATCATAAACTCTGCTCAAAGCGAAATTTCCATCGGCTTCCAGGCAGATTTCTTCTCACAGCGTGTTGTATTTGAGAAATTGTCTTTCTCGTAAAATTCATTAGGAAATTTTTCGGTGCCAGTTTCAATTTTAAAATTTCATTTATTTTTATAAAAGGATATTCAAGGAAAGACAAGGGTGTAGAACACCAGAATAAAACACGAATTTAAAACCTAATTATTTATTTATTAATACAAACACTTCAACCTTAAAAACATAACCAGATTTAAAAAATGTATATATACATATATATTTTAAAAACTGTATTTTATACACACGTTGACATCTTGCAAATGGAAATATTGGAAGTTGAAAATCTTTGATAAACAAGTTTATATTCGAATGACACATTATCTTAAACCTAATTTCTGAAAGCACTATATAAATCTATGTTACAGTAGTAAATATTTGCGTTAAAAAAATCTCTATTCAAAAAGAATGAGACCAACAAGATGTGTTTTCTTGAATACTTTGTTTTCAATAAACACACCGACTTTCAGTCAAGCACTTTTCGTTCTATATTCTAAACAGTCTAACACTATTCCCAGGAATAGATTAACACTGGAGCTCAGCTTTATTTTATTTTAGGTATAGGTTTGGGCCTCACCAAAAAGACTTGACATACAATATATAAATTATCCTATGTGTAATGGAATTTATCCTCTCAAAATATAAAACTGGGAAGGTATAGACCTGACGCTGAAGTGTGAAATTTCGTGTTCAATGTTTATTCATCTAGTCTAAGTGTACGCGTGTGCGTGTGTGTGCGTGTGCAAACACTGGCCTGTCAACGGATGTCTCTGCATGGTGCAAATGCTAATAAGTGAATATGGCTTTATGTGCGTATGTCTATGTGTGGATATATATATATATATATATATCTTTTGCTTCGGGAAAATATAAATATCACCTTGAGTCAGTTTGAATATCCGATTGTATATTCTGGTTTCTTTTTCGTTCTATCCATGTTTGTTTTATAATGTTATTTAAGATTTTTCATCATCAGTAGAAAGTATATTATTTGATTAACTTGTTTATTTTTTGGTTCCTTATAAGTCCCTTCCTTATACGAAAAGCATTCTACATTATAACCTAGTTCCTTGTGTAGACGAAGGCGAACTATAACTACCAAAATGTATTTAAATCGAAACCAGTGAAACGGAGACTAAAAAGCAAGATACCTTTTGACAAGTCACCTATGGAGATATCTACACCTATGATGTACAACAACTGTTTGTACAGCATCTCACCTGCGAGGCACAATGAATCAAAATGACTGTAGTGAATAACAAAGAATCTCGTTTACCTCCATTTTCTTCACTCATATTATATATATATATATATATATATATATATATATATATATATATATATATATATATATATATATCTGTAAAGATATATATAAGACTATGTCTGACTTCCTATTCTCTATCTCATGGTCGCACTGAATCATAAAATCCCATAAGATCTTTGGATTTCTATTTTCGACAATGCCTACAGGTTTGTGGTCGTACCAATCTTTTGCTCTCTGAAGCCCATACTTGCTGCAAAGTGTCCAATGGACAAGCCTGGCTACATTGTCGTGGCGTCTCTTATATTCCTTCTGGGCTAGTGGCGTACATTGGCTGGTAATATGTCATACAGTTTCACCATTTTGTCCACAGATTCTGCACTTATCACTTTCTAATGTGTTGTCTGTTCTGTATTTTACGTAGTTTGTTTTTAGTGCTTGCTCATGGGCAGCACAGATTAGAGCTTCCGTTTCCGGTTTTGAATCACTTTTAGTCATCCACAGCCATCTTTTTTTCTCTGCCTGTCTTATTTTCTACAGCCCTATGAAATTGACCATGCAGTTTTGTCTATCAGGAGTTGATCCTTGGTACCTCTGCACTTACGCTTACAACCCTTCTGCTCATGTGGCAGGACTCCATTTTTTCCAGATGTTCGTACATTGATTCCTCGAGTATTCCAATCAATAACTTCCACATAAGTGACAAACAGGATATCGGCCTGTAATTGTCTACCGTATCGCCTTTTCGATGTTTTTCAGGCACAGCACTGTCCTACTCAATGTCAACCACTCTGGTATTACTTGGTCGGCATTTAACAAGGTATTGAGTTATTATCATTACTACTACTACTACTACTACTACTACTACTACTACTACTACTACTACTACTACTACTACTAATACTACTATTGTTATTCAACATTTGGCAGTTTCAGGCAAATTTCTGCTGCAACACCTCCGTGTTGCTGGGGTGTGTGTTCTTTTTTGTTGCTCGTTGGAGTGCAAACTCTTCCCCATATTTTATTGCATCAATTTGCTTTGTTATGTGGTCTGGCTGTAGTCCTTTGTTTCATTAATGTTTGTATTGCGTATTGTACGTGTAATGCGAGTTGTGTTCTGTTGGATAGTATTGTTGTTGTTGTTGTTGCTTTATTGTTGTGTTGATATCATTATTGTTATCATTTTAATTGACCATTGAGTTACTATGTAGTCTGCTGACCATAAAGGATATATACATCCGTATATGTGTGTGTGTGTGTGTGTGTGTGTGTGTATTCATGTACTGGGATCTATTTAATATGTTTCCTCTCCTAAGTCATACACACACACACACACACACACACACATATATATATATATATATATGTTGTGTATGAATATATTTAAGTATATGTATATATGTATGTATGTGTATGTATGCATTTATGCATATATACATTTGTATAAATGAATATCTTTGAAAGAAACCATACAGAAATTGAATATAGACCATCAGTAAATGGGTAATTTATCAGCAACCTTCCTTAAACGACGCTTTACTTCACTACAATCATGGCTTATCATCTGACGTTTCATTGTCTATTACATTCAATTGTAGCCATCTAGATGAACTAGTGTTGGCATTTTGCTCTTCCACTCATTTGGCTGTTTTATATATAAATATAAGTACAAGCACACATCACATGTGTGTGTATGTGAATATATATATTTACCATTATATTTTGATATATATATATATGTGTGCCTGTGTGTATATGTATATATATGTATATATACGTACATATGTTTATGGATACATATACAAACATGTATATATATATATATATATATATATATATATATATGTGTGTGTGTGTGTGTGTGTGTGTGTGTATGTATGTATATATATATATATATATATATATATATATGCATATATTTAATACCGAAGACAGATGTCTTTTTTAATGCTACATTTATTTCGCATGCAAGCAGGGGTATATGCATAACACATCACAAATATACGCTGAATTGCTCCAGCAAATAAATATATGTCGATATAAGCATTCACAATTTTTCCATGTTCTCTCTTTGAAAGAAAGTATCTCCCCGTCTATCTTTTAGTCGCTCTTTTGTAACCTTGCCCATTCACTATCTAATGCTTTTTTTTTTCTTATCTCCTCCGCATGTCTCCATCTCTCTCAACACTAATACACACACATGCATACAAACATACTCTTATCCCACCATTCCTATTGAGGTTACAACGATATATATACATATATATA
>NC_068988.1:4548015-4556421 GCF_001194135.2 Octopus bimaculoides
TATATATATATATATATATGTATGTATAGCTTAAGTATTTACATACGTTAGATTGACACATAAATAGATTACATATAAATAGATTTAGTCAGAGAAGGAGAAAGTACGAGAGAGGGAGAAGGAAATTGAAAGAGCAGAATTGAAATCGGGAGAGATATTGCTGCATCGTAAAGTTCTTAACCAAATTTCAATGGCGACAGTTCCGTTATAATCAGTGAATGTTTGAACATGACAGATAAAAACTAAATTCTAATGGGACAAAAATCACATAAACATTTCTAATGGTATCATATGTAATATTATGGATGACGTGAAACCATTTCAATAAATGTTTCGTTTCCTTTCCATGCTATTACACGCTGAAGGAATCATTACGCATTAAATCCCTGTTGGTTGAAAAATGGCAGTTTCTACATGATTTTATAAGTTGAGATATCTTTCTCATTGCATTTGTGCGAGCTACAATCAGTTTTGCGCCCAGCTGTACATATCATACAACAATCAGTATTTCCTTGCAAAAAGAAATAAAAAAAGAAACACTGAATGTTCCGGGAATAAATTTAAAAACATAAAAAACACTGATAGAAGCCAGATTACATTGGATCACACAGCATCAATATAAGTTGAAAGTTACTATTCTTCCATGATGACGTATAGAGATATACAGACACTCTTTACTACAATTGTTGGCTTTAGATTTAAGTTCGCTGCAGTTGTTTTATTTAGTAGCTTCTTTCTGTTATCCATTCTATTTTTGAATCTCAATTCTCACAGATGCTGCAAGTATATATCAGATTATTCTATACATAATATTTGTAGTATATTTATGTCCAGAAGAAAAATTTAGCGATCATCTTCAAAGTGACAAGAAACTTAAAGCGAAGTTTGGAATCTAAAACTTAGGTATTTTACAATTATAAAGGAAGTCAAAAATGTATATTCATGTTCATTTTACAACAAATATATAAACAAATAATAATTCCCGCTTATGACAGTAGAACTGGTTTCCGTGGTTAACTTTGTTTACGCATTGCAGTATGTATACACACGTGCGCGCGCGCACATATACACACACATACACACAGACAGAGAGATAGGTAAATAAATGGATTGATAGACAGACAGTTAGCCAGACAGATAAGTAGATAGATAGAGAGAGAAAGGAACAGATAAATGAATATATATATGTTGCTTTATGTCGAGCGAATGAGAAAGGAATGCTCTATTCATGTTGTAGAGGATATATTTTATTGAAAACTATATACTTATATACTTATACATCATACCCAACTATATACATATATGTATGTCTATGTGTGCGTTTGTGTGTGGTGTGTATGTATGTATGTATAGCTTTCTGTTCCGTTTTGGTAGGATCAATAAGAAAAGCTCTCCATACAATGAGAGATAAATATCATTTCATGTATACAGATACGCGCTACTAATAGTTTCTTGCTGTGGAGACAGTTGTCAAGTCAGGTTTTTGATAACACACCTAGTGTCTCCAAGAAATCGTAGGGCTCTGAGCACATGCTGTGTTCCATTTGAAAATTAAGACGCTGATACATGAGAAAACACGAGAAAAGTATGAGAAGGTTGATACAAAAATTGGAAGGGTGACTAAAAATGGAAAAAGAAAAGAACAGATAGGAAATTACAGTTATGCCCCATTCGACCGTAAAAGCTAAACGTAAACTAGTTGTAGAATAATTCAACGGGGAGGGGACCAAAGTCTGCGAGACAGTTGCTCAATCCAGAAAGGCTTGTGTCAGCCTGTTCGCCAAAAGAAATTTGTCCACATGCATGAATTTGCTGAAAGTTTCGGATCCGGAATTAAGTAGTGCGGTGAAATTCTTAGAGTTAAAAAGTATGTGCGATCTTTCAGCTATGAATAAGTTGCATATTTTAGATCTGAATTATATATGGCATGGATTCCTCTACGATTCTTCACATGATTGGGAGTCTACGGATACAGAAATTCAAGACGTTAGCCAATCCATAAATATTAATAAAAAATAAGTGAAGGAACTAGCAAAAGAAATTAAAAAGAAGTGTACAGTTAAAGCAATCTTATTGACTCCAGGCCAAAGTGGATTGAAATCCCTCAAGATAAACGACAAGTTGCAATTTTATCTCAAAAGCCTTCAGCAATCTGCTTTTAAAAAAATCCTGATGTAGTCATGTGGTTGTGTCTCTCAATAGTTAGTAATTCACTAAATTAATATATATTTTGTATGTAAAGCAATATAGCATTGCAACATCTTTTTACTGTATTCTCATCCAGTTAGGACATAATAATGTTCAGTTAACGATATATCAGTGAAAGTCATTCGGTCTCTTTACGTCTGCTATATTTATGAATCGACTTTTCTTTATGTATTTATGATGAAACTAAATATTTATGATTAAACTTATTTTCTATAATTACGTGTAAATTTTATTTTGTATGTTTATAACAAAAGGATATTCTGCATATTTATGACTAAAATATATTTTGGTATATTTATGATTAAAATATAGATCCACTGCCTAAAGATGTGCCGTCTTTCTCAGAAAGATATTTCGATGCAACCCTTCAAAATATTCTAGAAAGAACTCGAACTGCTCTCGATGAGTAGATCTAGGAAGGAAAACATATTAGAAAAATCTCTTCCAGTTGAGAGATAGCAACGGAGCCTCTATGTTGTTGTTCGATCATCTAAAAACAGCGATTAGATCGCCCTCAAATGATATCCTATTGTCTAATATAGAATGACAACGATTATAACTATATTCCTCTTACCTATGTAGTATACGATCGGCTGCGGGGGCTGCGGTGGTGGTGGTGGCTGCAGTGATGTACTTTTTGTTTGTTGCTGTTTAAAACATGTTAGCAAACCTTGGACAGAATGATGATCAACAGCGTTTTATTCATTTCCATAACAATGTTTTGGTGTTATGTAGGACTATTTTAATAATCCTTTTCTTACTTTAGACAATAGGATATCATTTGAGGGCGATCTAATCGCTGTTTTTAGATGATCGAACAACAACATAACACCAAAACATTGTTATGGAAATGAATAAAACGCTGTTGATCATCATTCTGTCCAAGGTTTGCTAACATGTTTTAAACAGCAACAAACAAAAAGTACATCACTGCAGCCACCACCACCGCAGCCCCCGCAGCCGATCGTATACTACATAGGTAAGAGGAATATAGTTATAATCGTTGTCATTCTATATTACAGGTAAGTAAGAATGTTACAAACAGTCCTCAAGTATATAATGTTATGCGCTCTACATCATTCCAAAATATAGCATCGAACCAAAACTTAGAAATGAAAAATGCGGACAGTAACGGATTTCGAATAGCAACCAATTGCTTGACGTTTAAAACAACGCATACATGCGACACATTTAAAGCAGTTACAAAGTAAATCACCAGTGTCAAAGTGTGTATGTGTGTGTGAGAAAGAGAGAGATATAGTGAGGGTCTATGTGAGTGAGTGTGTATGACTGAATGCGTGTATGTGAGTGAGTGTATGTGTGTGTGTGTGCACGCATTAGACAGCGCACTCAGTTCAACAAACATTTAGATCTGTGTTTATCTGGTTGGAATCATACAGTGTCAGAAGTTTATGACATTTTACTCGCTGACAAAAAAAATTATATTGTAATATCACTCATCAGAATATTTTTAATTCGTCATTATTTCACATTACTTAGCGAGAGAATAACAAACAGGTCTTATTGAAACTCTTACCTGTGATAAACTTGCGGTTTATCCCCGGAAATGTTTTTTCTACTCTCATCCGCTCGCCGGAATTATGCACCGTCGCTTAAAAGACCTTGAAAGAAATATCGTCATTCAACTGCCATTTTATCTTTTGTGTTTTTAATGATCTGAGGGCAATGATTGCATCATGTTGAAACGAAAATATACGCGTTGTAATCAGAAGCTCATCTGCAATGTTTAGTGGCCAAGAAAGTGTTAATTTCCTTTCATAAGCTAACACACACATGTTGTCGAAATTCTTAATCAATATCTGTATCAGTGAGAACTCGGTGGATTACAAATGAAGTGATTGATGCATGAAACGAACTCGATTTAATTAATTTCCTCTTATTCTTGCTTAATGAACTATACTCCTCTGGAACATTCAGATCCATCGCGTGTTCAATAATCGTAAAATCAAACTAACTTCCTGTCTCAATTCATGGATAAACTATCGAAAGCAATATGCATGATAATATGCATAAATTGTAAACAGAGTTAAATTATTTTACTGGTATTATGGTTTCCATCGATATACTTAGGAATGAATTGCTATAGTCTAGGCAGCTAATTAGGGATTCTTGTGTAAGATTGGAATGCTATTATACCGTTGACGAATATAAAGTCTGCATTTGGCTGTAATAAATTATTTTATCTTGTTTGCTAACCTAATACATTAAGACTATTGTGGTTTGTGTTACATTCTATGTAATTTTAGAATCGGTTAAAATAGCAAATAGAATATTCTTTACAATGAAACACAAAAGACATCAAAGACAGGAATTAGCGACTGTTAGTGTTAAAAGGAAACATGTAAGCATAATAATAGTTTGACCAAGTGTAAGTTAAGAATGAGTTCACTTAGCAAGTTAAGAACTTCAAAGTTGAATATTACAATATTACATTTATTACAACATTACATTTACAGTATTAAGTTATTATTCAAACGCTAACAATTTTGAAATACGTGGAGAGGAACAATGAACAGTTGCATTAAGATTTTTCCCTGGAGAAGCTAGGAACATGATTCGAATAAAGAAATATTCCGAAGATGTATCATAAGTGAATAATATATATTCAGATATTATTTAGAGAAATCCGCCTAACGATAATTGCGATAACTGCTTCCAGGATACACATGCATCCATGCGCACACAAACAGATACCCGCGTGCGTGTGCCTGTCAGTCTGTCTGCTCACATGTATTAATACAAGAACGCACACATACACACAGATAGATGTATGCGCAGAGGAATATGTATTTGATGCAAATACACACGTAACAGAGTAACAGAATGTAGCAGAAGCGCAGCACAATATAGTAAAACAATATATGTTGTACCGGAGAGTTATTTTAAGCGTAAATATTTTCAAAACTGTAATAAATAAAAAGTTTTATCGCAATATTCTCATACAAAACACTGAATGGTGTCTCTGTTTTGAATTAAGTTTTAATTTTAACCATGCTTTCTATCATAAGTTTGTGTTTATTATAAGAACCTCCTACACTGAAATTTATTTTGGAAGTCAGAGGGTTTGCTGTCCATTTTCCGCCATCGTGATGTTTTCATGCAGTAGATGACAACTTTCAGCTGTTATCTCCTTTGTAGCGTAAACAGTAACACCATAACGTGACTTCGACAGATGAGATCCTTTAGGAAAGATGTGGATCTCAGTTTTATGCACTTGTTTAGTTATTTACACAAAAGAGGTTTGCACACATTACATTTGTATGCCATCTAAGGCTACCCGGAGATATTTAGTTGAAATTTAGCATTAAATTCTCTATGATACTATGGAAGACTGATGTATAGGAAGATTGTTTGGGAGTCATGGATTTCAGTAAATTGCAGTTATTGAAACGATGAGCAGATAAGCTTTCTTGCATGAAAGTCTTTTTCTAGACAATCAACAATCGGTTTTTTAAGTTTTCATGCATGTTCTGGAAGAAATTTATAGAGAGTAAGCAATTTATAAAGGTTGAGGAGGAGAACTAGTTTTTTCGTATGCATATGACATTGCTACATACTGAGGTAGCCATGGGAGTTGACGAGGAAATATGATATGAAATGACCGGAGATCTTTGGACAGAATGCGGAGACAAATAATTTACTTAAGAATTAATGTGAAGACACGAAAATTTTGACGGCTTCGTTATCAAAACCATTTCATTTTTACAGGTTCCTAACGCATAAGACTAAGCATCCTGTAGATCTGACTAATGAATATTTTACAGATGGTTAGGGTTAGGGTGAAAGACAAGAGGTGATTATGGTTGTGTATAACGGTTACCGTAACTTCTCAAATGTTGCAGAGAAAGAAAGAAGTGTAAGGGTATAAGGACACACGCTAAAGAAAAAGATCTAAAAGTTTTGCAAAAATAAAAGCAAATACATCAGGGGGCGGCAACCTACGGCCCGCGGGCCGGATCCCACCTGCAAAAGGATTTTGACCGGCCCGCGAGTACCGATGCTCAATGATTTTTTTTTATTCAAAATTTGAATTTATTGAAATATGAGAGACGAGACTTCCGAATACAATAAAAGGCCTGCTGTTACATTCTTCTGCAAATCTTCTGATTCACTCGACCTAATGTCCTCCACAAGAGATGGAGACAATATCAGAATGTTTTCAAATGGAATTGATTTAATATGCAGTATGAGGACTTTTTTGAGATATATATTTTTCCAAGTGGGAAGTATACCAACGTAGTGAATCATGCAAAAAAGATGGCATCTTTGTTTGGAAGTACTTATCAGTGTGAGCAATTATTTTCCAAACTGAAGCAAACTAAGAACAATTTGAGAACAAGATTATCTAATAATAATCTTGATAATACCTTACCCTTGGCATTAGCAAGTTTGAAACCTTGAGGAGCTTTCAAGGAACAAGAATCATCAAGTTCTATGTATTTTTAAGACATTTTAAACAAATGATTCCAACGATGTCTTAAATTGAATAAATGATATTTTTCCATTACTACATTCATCTGTGGTTAATACAAATTATTTTCCAGTATAGTCAACACTCGTGATTAAATTTTAGCTTGTGTAATTTTCCATAATGATTCTTTTATGGCCTCCGTCCGGCCCGCTATCCGTCATTAATACTCGATACGGTCCGTGGAAGTAAAGAAGTTACCGACTCCTGAAATAAAGCAACTGTTTATAACTAATGAAAGAAAATATATATCATGATCGGCTGCCTTATTTGGTTGTAGCTAATGGAGGAGTTTGTGCATGTGGCAACTGTTTATGTGTGTGCCAAAATTTGAAACCAGTATTATTATTTATGTGTGTGTTTCAGTATATGTGGAGGGGGCATTCCTGTTGAACTAAGCCATCAGTATTTTAGCTTTAAATGTAAGAATTTTATCTAAAATATCACTTACTGAAGAGTGACAACCAGGAGGATTCTTTCGCTTTGGAATAAACAAAATTTTTCAACGAACAAAGCAACTATGATTTGAGAAACGAGGAAAGTGAAGACATATTTAGCGTTCGTGGTGGTATTGTCGGATGTAGTGGGAAGATGTTCCTTACTTAGTGAACGAATGCCCAGTAAAAAGATATCAGTTGTTTGAGATTATGTGTTTTGCGTCTATAATAGCAGCGCAGCTACTTCAGGAGTGAAAGACGCCAGTTACAAGAGTTCAAAATATTTTTGGTTGTAAACTTTGGTCAAATATAAACGCGGGAAGAGCATAACTTGTAGAACGATTTAAGGGATCTCACTTGACTTGAAGAACGATTTAGGGGGTCTTACTTGACTTGTATAAAATAATATCTCGTTTGGCAAAATGGTTAACATCGGAGATTCTGGACGTTGCTCTTGGACAATATCTGTGACATTTAAATAAGGATCATAGAAACTATTAACACTACATCTCACCTCATGCATACCAAATACACAAGAAAGATTTAAAGACAAAATACACTTGAAATTGAATTATTGTTCCAACTTACACTTGCATGAAAACAGTAAGATTCCAACATTTTTAACTTCCTTATTATGTCGCATGTATATATATCTCAAGGGTTTTTATTTTTTTAAAGACATATTCCAAATAACTGCTGCCTGTAATCATAGCAAACTGATCATTGACCTACAACTATTGGAAAGAAGACAAAGGAAGCTATTTACTTGATCGAGATAAGTAATCGTCTTAAGGGCCGAAGACAGTGATGTTAGATGTGAGGAACGTGTCGATAAAATCCGTAATGTATGAGTATAGATTTATGCACGAATACAACGGTAAATGTTGAGATATCTGGATACTCAAACCAGTCAGGAATATTCTCTAATCGGTCAATTCCTTTTCGCAGGGAAACGATTCAGAAGATTGTTGTTCTCCAAATACATGCTTTTACTCCCACCACTTCGTTTTCTCGTATTGGTTATATACTGATTTAAAACCTATTAAAGGTCATCAAGCATCTAATAAAGATATCGTAAACCTACATTACAATTCAGGGCAGAGATTTATATCCTGTATGTTAATGTTAACCGTGTCTCTACTTTTATTGCATAGAGGCGATTAAAATTGCTAGTATAGTATGTATGTATATGTGCGTGTGTGTGTGTATGTATATTATATGATTTGATTGCGAACGTATTTGTGTGCACGCATATACAAATGAATGAATATA
>NC_068988.1:4556468-4561882 GCF_001194135.2 Octopus bimaculoides
ATATATATATATATATATATAAAGATATATGTGTATAAACACGCTTATATTAACACAATGCACACGTTCTTTTATTCTTAAAACGATATTTAGATAAATGTTAATTCATACGTATTACCATTAAATATATATCCAGATGATCAGTCGATACATGATTACAAACTGAAGAGAAAGTGCTCTAGTGTGCAATTGAGGTAATATTTAAAATCGTAACGTTCACATTCCAAACGAATATTAAAGAAATGAAAATCAGTGAATGGTCTCTCGAATATTATGTAGTGATTTCAAACCGTTTGGTATATTGGCTGTGTAAACTGTGGTTTTGGAGGCATACAGCAAACCCATATAGGGAAGGAATTAGTGAGCTAATGTTGTTTATGATTCTAGGTACTTTATGGCTCATTTCTGTTAGATATTGTAACAATTTCTCTGGGAAGTGAATTTATGAATTCCTTTGTATTTAAAGTAAATCATTATACATAAATAATATTGTTACATAGCAGTTCCGGCCTTACACTAAACAGGTTTCAAAGTTTGGTGCCGGCCAGCAATTAGGAGGAAGGTGGGGAGTCGATTACATCTTCCCTAATGTTCAACTTGTAGTTATATATCTTATTTCTACTTTCATTCTCTTATTTCCCTCTATATTACCTATGTCCTCCTTATCCATAATAATTCGAACTCAAATATTTTCTCACACCGTCTCTGATGAAGGGATATCCATAATATACCAGAAACAGCTGTAAGACTATTTCATAATTTAATTGTCTGTGTTATTTTTGTATGTCCCCACATGTGTTGTACTAATATTTGTGTATACCCTTTATGGTAAATAAAGAAATTAGAATCGTTAGCGTGCCAGACAAAATGCTTAGTGGCATTTAATCCGTCTTTACCTTCTAAGTTCAAATTTTGACGAGGTAGACGTTGCGTTTCATCCCGTCTTGGTCAATAAAATAACTACTAATCGATCACTGGCGTCGACGTAATCGACCTGTTCCTTCCCTGAAATTGCTGCATTTGTGCTAAAGTTTGAAAGCTTGATTTTTTCACTTTAGTATGTCCGAAATATATTTTTCTATTAATTTGATTCAATAAGTTTTTTTGCTTGGAGAAATTGTTAAAGCGATGAAACTCGTCACAAATTATTTCTAATGCCTGTTTGATCAGTCGAGGAATGAAAAGCAAAACTACTGCTACAAGATTAGAACACAGAACATAAGTAGCTTCAAATGGATGCTCTTAGACATTTAGGCAAAGACTCAGACTGCAAATTATCAATGGCAATAATAAATATTCAATATCTTATCCATAAATATAGCGGGGATTTAAAAATATTCCAGTCTAATATTTTCACCACCATATTCTCTAAAACTATGCAAACTACGAGATTAAACACATCAAAGATTGCTAATATACAGTAATCATGGATCGATTTGTGAATAAGCATCACATGAATAAAACACTTTTAAAACGCCCATTTCGCTCGCGTGCCAGTGTGCAAAACCTATTCGTGAAAATCTAATATTTATAACCAAATATAAAAATTAAAATTTATCAGATATATCGCGTATTGTTCACATTCAAAGAAAAAGAAATCTTGAAAATGCTACACGCTCTACTTCTAATATAGATAGATAGATAGATGCATACATGCATACATACAGGCAGGCAGACAGGTAGATAGACAGATAGTGTTAGGAAATTATAAATTAGTTTTTCATGTTGCACTGTAAGATTAGGATGGAGTCCATTGTGAAAATGGGGGAGGCTTGGTGTTATTAGCCAAAACTGTGAAACTCTAACAAATTGGCGAGACCTTGCCAAACCTTTATAAGCAGTGATAAGCATTTCTTTGCGACAGTTTTTTTTTTTTTTTTGTGAGACAAAAGTTGTTCAATTGAATTCTGGAAGCTATGATTTCCTGTTTAGTTTATGCACTTTGTGGATTTAGTTTATGCAGTTTGTGGATTTATTTTATGCTTCAGGAATTCGCCAGAACTTTTTTCAGCTTTAAAATAATTTGTGTCACATCTGGGTGAGTACAAAAAACCCAAGTTATGTTATAATATCTATGTTAATTTTGAAGCCTGCATTTGTAGTAAGTTTGCTAGCTATGTTCCCTTAAGATAAATGTTAAAATTTGTATAACTAGCTAAAGGGTGTATGAATTTAATTTTTTCATGTAGCCAATTTATTGTATTAGACAACTAACTGTAAATTTTGTTTAATGGTTAGTGAGTAAGCATGTACGAACCAGTTTTGTGTGAATTTAAAGCAAACTAGCTTTTTGTTTGACTATTTAATATTTTTACTATAATTGTTGATGTAGTTTGGTAGCCGTTTTGTGTCATGAACATGAACTTTTAGTTTAAACGGTTGCTTTGACATTAGATTTATGTTTAGGCCCGAAGTTTGAAATCCAAGGTTCGAAAACCGAATTTGTACTAAAATTCAAATCCAGATTTTATGAAATCCAAATTTTTGGAATCTATAATTTTGAAAAACCAAATTTGTGAGCCAGTTTTTGAGTGAGGCCAATTTTGGTGAAACCCAAAACCGGCATTCTGAGTCCGAAGTACTGAACTATATTTATGTTACCTTTGTAAATATTTTGACAGTACATCTGGTGTGGCATTGTTTTTTTTTTGTTCGTGTATATATTTGTTTTGTATGTGGGCTGTTTTTTTTATGCTGACAATTGTTGTTAATATTTTACAAAAGACTTCGTGGTGTGTTGTTTTGGGTTCACCCTTTCCTCGTTGATTTTGTAAATTCGGGTTATGGCCACCAGGTAGTAACGATATAGTCAGACATGCATGCATATACATGCATTTTCACTTTGGCACACGCAATTATATAATATACATACGACTACAGTGTCTTTAACTGCTGCCACAACGTTTGCGATTAATCTAAAGTTTTTGTATAACTCATTACTCCTCCACTTCCTTTCACCGTTCTTCCCTTTATTACTGTTGTTGTACATCTCTTACTTACACCCCTCCTCTAGTTTCTCTCTAATCTCTTTCCCTCTTTGCACATTTTCCAAAGTTATTTTCTTAGGCCTAGTTTAGACGTTCGAATTACGCCCCGCTCCCAAAGTCTAAGAAGATTGCATAAAATGAATTTTGCGCACGGATCGCAGTTAGTTTCCTTGAAGTCAGGATTTTATTTGATATTTGTATAACATTCGGTTATATTGTAAATTCTACGTTTTTGTTTTCCTTTATGAGGCAAACTTCATTTGTTTTCTTACGTTACAGAGATTAACACGTCACTCTAGTTAGCTGTATATACGTCACTGCTTTACATAATTCAATTTATATAATCGGTTTTCTTCTCTCCCTCGAATTTTACCCGGCAAACTGTTTGTAGCCTGATGTCCTTAATTCCTGTTCAAATATTTTGAAGGGCTTGGAAAAGAAATATTAATAACGTGGCCTTCGCTTTTAGAGATAAAATTGTCTGGAATGAAAATAGTTAAAATCTAGAATATTTACAGAATGTTTTCTACATTGTTGTTTGATGATGGAGATAAACATCACAACGTAAAGACTAAAAGAGACAACTAGGAAAACTGCCACAAGGAAAACTTTGAAGCGGTCGAAATGAGATAAGGCAAAGACTTTAACAGGCTGAACAGTTTGATTTAAAAATCGAATCGCAACACAACTGATAAAAAAATATTTAGAGAATTGTTTGCCAAATTTGTGAGAGCAACATAACAATCACATTCTGAGATCAAAAACATCCATAGAAATAAAGAAGAAAAGGATCTTTGAAACGTATGACAGAGAAAAAGTTTTTAAAAAAAATATCATTGTAAAGCTATTCTGGACTGTGATTCGGATATGCTTCACTAAGCCTAGAATCCACTTGTAATAGAAAAAGAATTATTCGTTAGTCAGGTTTTCAACTATGAAATAGCAACATTTTTTATTTAGAAATACTTTCGCTTGTTGTTGAGAAAAGTTTACAATAACAGGGTTTTTTTTTCTGCAAAGACAGAATCAACAATAGAAAGGAACCAATATATACAGCATGAACATTATCCACAAGCTGCATTGCGAAGCACCGAAGAAACCCCGTGTCCCAGGCAGATCGAAAGACATCGTCCTGGACTACTACAACAGCTTTAGCCTGAAAATTTTGTTGGGTTATAAAATTCCAGGCTGTAGAAAAACATCTACCATTTCAGTTGTTATTTTTCATGCTTATGACCAGGCTGGTGAAATCTACAGACAGTTGATCACCAAGTCAAGGTTCTCGGAGTCTGCTCATTAAAGCTTTTATAGATAGCATTTATGGTTTTAACCACATCAGTCTCGGACCAGGCGGATCTTAAAGCGACTAGAGGAATTGGGTTAGCTTCAAGGCAGCGAAGGTCAATTTCTAGAGCTGAAGAAAGGAAAGATCATCACCCAGATACCATCTATAACTAAGAAACAATTAAAAGGACGAGAAAGTTGCTTGACTAGTCATGAGAGAGACCTCATCCATCTAGGCTACCAACCAAGAGTTTGCAGCTTGACTTGCTGCAGATAAGTCAAACCTGTCAAGCTAATTCAAGGCTTGGTAACAAACGTAGTTTCTTTATCTCTTTTGTATTGTGAGGTCTCTATATCCACAGTCAAGAACTTTCAGAGAAAGGCAGCAGTTTTCTACGAAAGCACCTTAAAACCTGAATAACAAAAGTCCCGAACGGGCTCAACAACAAACTGAGAAACCAGAAAGTAATATTCATGATTTCTAGTAAAAAAGAAGTGCTGAAATATCGAAAAATGTGTAAACCAAGAGTCTCCCATGGAGGTATCGAGGTCAGTATAAAGATAAATTGAATGGAAGCAGAGACTATCTGTGTTTGTATCTCTCCCTCCATCCCTCTCTCTCTCTCTCTTTCTCTCTCTATGTTCGTATCTCTCCCTCACTCTCTCTGTTCGTATCTCTCTCTCTCTCTCTCTCTCTCTCTCTCTATTTTAATACAATAATTACTCTACACATATATATACCTTTCCGATGAATTTTCCAATATTGATTTCATGATAATAATATATTATAAAATATATATATATATGTATGTATATGTGTTTATATGTATGTATATGTGTTTATATGTATGTATATGTGTTTATATGTATGTATATGTGTTTATATGTATGTATATATATATGTTTATATGTATGTATATATATATGTTTATATGTATGTATGTATATATATATATGTTTGTATGTATGTATATATATGTATATATATATGTTTATATGTATGTATGTATGTATGTATATGTTTATATGTATGTTTATATTTTTATGTATATATATGTTTGTGTGTATATGTGTGTATGTATGTATGTACATGTGTATATTTGTCTATATATTTGTATATTTGTTTGTATATATTTGTAGCTG
>NC_068988.1:4562195-4582155 GCF_001194135.2 Octopus bimaculoides
TATATATATATATATATACATACATGTGTGTGTATGTGTGTATTTGTATGCATTTATATATGTATGTATAAACCCCTACACATACACCATTCCTAACTTTTGACGGGGCTATATAGACAGTGACGGAAGCTCTATTTCTCCCTTGTCAGTTCGATCATCTGAGATTCTTTAACGGAGATAACACAGTTAAGTATACACATGACGGCAGACATTTTTTTCTTGTCAAATGTACCTTGATAAACAATATTATTTATGTACGAACTATTAAGCACGTTTTTCATTTCATTAACGTGTTACTTATGGTAACAGAATTTGAGAACGATTTCAATTTATCCTGGGTCTGGTTTAGCATGATCGTTAATGTGTATTATAGCAACCATATTGAAGTAAAAAAAATCTACATATATCATAACGAATATAACCAATTTACTCCCGCTTAAAACAAGTGAAAGAAAACAAGTAGCTGAACGGATTATTTTAGTAATTTATAAACAAAACCATGCTTTTCATTTGAATGCAACATTCTGTAGGGATTCAAACAAAAACTAGTCTTGCTCTGCCGTTAACATCAAAGTATAAAACTAAAAAAATAAAGAGTTCAATATTCAATAGTTGGCATTAATCCAGCTCTTCAGCCGCCGACATTCAAATCCATTTGGAAAATTGATAAGCAAAACAAGTTTTCTGCTTCAAACCGATAATCTAGAAATCTACTCATTCGCAGTTCACAAAAGATTTATGATATTTTTTTTCTGCATGTACTTTCTATTCAAAAGGCTTATTGAGTTATTTGCTTGTATAGTTCATCATTAATATGTTCCTTTGGGTTTAAGTGTGGGTATGAATAAAACTAAAGCAATTTTCTTTATTGCTAATGTAAAAGTAATAAAAAAATCTCTCAACCCTTGATATAAAAAATGATAAATTCTCTCCATTTATCTCTTAATGTTTGGCTTTTGAAATGCGAAACCACCATTCTTTTCTCCCAGGACGAGTTTGATCTTGTTATTTTTGATATGAAATAACATTCATATAACTGCAATAAATAATCTATGCATTCAGTTTATGGTACAGAAACTTTATTTCTAGTTGTGTGTGTATATATATATATACACACACATGCATGTGTATATACACACACACACGTACGTTGCGAGACAGAAATTTGCAAATTATGTATTTTATTTTACATTGCAAAAATACTATTTTCACACCTTCTTATATTTGATAATATTTCAATAAGTCTACCGAAAGATATCAAATAAACACTTCAATGTAATTATTTTGTTTTGAGATGTTCCCAAAGAAATTCACTGGCATGTGGAAACTCAGCTTCCCACAAGATAGGATTCTATATCTATTCCAAGCAATCAATAGTATTTTCAATCTACGAACAGCATGTTTGTTTATTCTTTGTTTTGTTTTTTTGCTTAGTTTCGTTTAGTTTTCGATTTCCATGCAGTTAGTTTCTGTAAACGAATTGTGAAAATCACTTTTAAATTTCCATTCTGCGAGAAAGTACTTTGCCATTTATCTTTAACTCAAGAATCACTAAAACAAATTTTGTTATTTTATTGGACGTTGTCAGTGTGTTTATTTGGACATGAGGTGGGGGAGGGAAGGATTTTATTAATGACTAAAGGGTACAGGAATGTATTCAAGGTAGAATTCCATCGCACATAAAGACATAATTATAATAGAATTAACAGAAAGTGTTTACGGTCACAATTGGCAAATCAAGCAGGAAATTGTGAATTAAAAAAAAAAAATCACATTCACTAACATCATGCACCAGTTGGTTTGTAATACATGTATATATAATATATATATATATACGTATATATATATATATATATATATATATGATTAAATATTTTTATATGAGTATATGTGTATGAGTGTCTAAATACATAAAAATATACATACATATATGTGTATGTGTATACATGTGTGTGTGCCTATACACACACAAATATACATATATATTTTTGTATTTTTACTATGTTCACACATACATATGTGTGCCTATATCTGTGAACAAATGTATAGACATACGAATGTATTCAAAACCGTGTATATATATATATATATATTACACTCTGAAACTTCTTGTCATCATACCAAGTGTCTTTTTTATTTTGTTCGTGTCCCTCTCTAATCCTGTTCCAGAACTTGTTGCGGTGTAGGGGGGGGGGGCATTTACCGTTTTTGTCATCTCTTAGAATGCGTTCGAATCTTGTTTTCGCTCCTTTGTACATTTTGATT
Organism: Octopus bimaculoides; assembly: GCF_001194135.2. Taxonomy (NCBI): domain Eukaryota; kingdom Metazoa; phylum Mollusca; class Cephalopoda; order Octopoda; family Octopodidae; genus Octopus; species Octopus bimaculoides. Next base: position 4,564,461 of record NC_068988.1, read on the forward strand.
CTATCGTACTGTGTATCCAGAACGTTGCATTCGGAATATGTATTGCTGGATGTGTCGTCCTTCTTGTTGTTGGCATAGTGGGGATACATTCCTCATTACTCTGCCAAAAGGATGTTGATCTTGGTAGTATTTGACATCGCTGAGTCACTACGGATTACCAGTGGGTTAGCCATAGGTTTACAATAGTGTGAGTGGAGTAAACAGGGTTTAGCAGTTCCGTTAATCATAGTATTTTCTAACCACAGCTCAGTATCTAGGACAGGTAATCTATTACTGGGGTGTTTAGAGGGTATTCTACGGTAACCTTTATACTGTTATGGATAGTCAGCTATGTGTTGTATAGCTGTCATCACCTGTTCTTCATTTAGTAGAGTGTCCATATCTGTCTTACTATTACATTTCACGACAAGGTTAACGTCCTCAACGTATCGAGAGTACATAGCTAAGTGGATGTTACGGGTCGCTTAGCAGTGTAAAATGTTTGCCTCACCATACCATGAAGAGGTTAGCAACATCACTGGCGATTCCTACTCCAATAGCGCCTTAAAAATATGGTTTCTAAGAGTAGTTCTAAGGCTGACACCGATAGCGTGTTCGACAGTAGATGTGATGTCGTGTACATCTGAAGGTCGGTAGTCTGGCTTCGTTCAGCCATGCCAGCGTTCACTGTAGGTCTTTTTGTATGCAGAGGTTATGGTAGGTTGTTTACCTCGTTTGTTACGGGTGGGATAAGCCTATACAAGATTATTGCGGTACAAGGCAGGGTTAGGAAGAGGCCTAGTTCATATACGTCCACATTTTTAAATATCATTATTACTCTCACAAATTAACTCGATACATTTTTCGGTAGCAAAGTCTACATCAATGGAAGGATGTAGTGACACCACATCCATGCTACCTACGATGTGGTCACTGAGGTCACATGTGTTGTTGCATACATCTGCAAATAACTCTATTAAGGGTCGTATAAATTGTGAGAGTATATACGAACAATTTTACAGCGGTGTATGGACCTTTCGGTACGTTTTTGAATTTTTTCGAGCAGCAATTTCGAAATTTTAACTAAATAACAACTTAATATTTCTAATGATGAAGACCAACATAATTCATTCCTTAAATGATTCTTCTATTATCAGAAGATGGAATCTGTTTTTTTTTTTGTTTTTTTTTAAGTTGGAAGGTATTCCATTCTTACCAATTTTCTACTTTCACCAATATTTTCTTTTGACTCCATTCAATGAATGGATAAACTTGGATTCGGTAAGCACCACCACCAAAAAAGATGCACTTGTACCCATATATGGTGGTTTAGCAGTAAAGCGCAATTGTTGAGAGGAAAATGGCTTGGCAGTCTAGGCGATGCAGTGTCGATAATAGGGTACGAACTACAAACGCTTTGATGACTAATTTAATTAGTTACTTAGAGCGCTTACAATTCAGCGAGTCTGAATGCTCCACATTTATGGAAAGTCTGATATTCTGTAAAATACATGGTCCCAGAAATTAGAGATTTTATTGTGTTACATAAAACATCGATTCTTCGATGTTTTGCAAATCGGTGGAACAGTTAAAAGAAGAGGCATCTTTACATCTTCATTACAAATCAGTAATTTGGTAATCCATATTCCACTTGAATATATTCACGTTGGATGGTCCTTTAAATTCATATTCACCATTCTTTTAATTTCTTGTTGTCGGGACGTAGAGCAGAGATGAAAGCTGATATAGATTTAAATTCATTAAATTTCCAATAACCGGATCTGAATTACTCGACGATCGTTTTGATTGAACAGCTTTAATTCCAATACTGAGCAGAATAACACTTCAAAAGGGAACATTCTTAGAGATTAATAGGAGAAGTAGAGCTGTTAATGTATCGAGTACACCATGTCATCACAGCTTATGATTATACCTGAAGATACTTTAAGGAAACATATTGTTATTTGCAGAACAACAAGAATTTCGGTATCGATAGTGCCATTAGAATGCTGGTTTCTTATATTGGCATAAGGAAGCCAGAACATTCTAGTGGAGAAGCAAAATCCATTAAATCCACTCCAGCATATAATCAGTATTATAATATCAGTTAATTATACGGTGGGTGGAAGACAAGTTCGATATTTGTCGAATTTTAACTGAAAACGTGAAAGAGTCAAAATTAACTGTTGAGACGCAATTACACTTGCTGTGTGCAACTTTTACAGCACCGCTTTTAATTAAATGAACAGACGATAGAATTAGGATATATAATGTGTTTGTAACTTTCAGCCAATTGAAAATGTGTGTGTGTGCGCGCACACGCGCACACACACACGCACACGCACACGCACACGCACACGCACACGCACACGCGCACGCACGCACGCACATACATACATACATACATACATACATACATACATATACCTCTGTGTGTGCAGCTAAATTAACCTTGTTGATCACATCTACTACTTAGGTTACATGTAACATACCTTAATACCTAGTGGACTCAGATCCCCGTTGACAGGCCCCTGATTTTGAATAAAGTGTTAACACGGTATTCAGATTGATTACTCAAATTCTTTGCAGCTACTGGAATTGGTGAATATATATATAAATAGATTGGCTGCTTGTTTCTCTGGGATTGGTCAAATTGATGTAGTACCTCCGAGGAGAACCCCAGATTCGAAAATCCATTGAAGCTGTTCAACATTCATTCTAATCTATGAAGAAATTGCTAAATTACGCCTTTTTATATATCTACTATATAGATCTCTCTAGATAATTCATGTTTTACAGAAATTCGCGCGGACGTACATACACACACATATATTTATTTACATATGTGTGCGTGGTTTGTGTGTGTGCTTATATGTGTATATGGGAATTTGTAGCGTATCTTATATCTTTTCATACCTGTTATATATTCATGTTTTTTTTTCGTATCATGTTACTCCAATGTAATTTCAGCAACTTGTGCCAATGTAAGAAACCAACTTTCTAATGGCACTATGGGTATCAAAGTTCCTGCTGTTCTGCAGAAAACATATTTTCTTACAGTATCTTCAGCAACTGGACACAGACACACACACACTGTGTGTATGTAATATATATATATAAATTATACATAAACACACACTTATACCTTTTGTTAGGTTAATTAACTTAGCATTGGTTCTATCATTGAAAGTCTATCAACGCTCGCTAATTATGACATAATGTTCAAATATCTTGGAATTCGCTATAACACAAATTAACACCATCAAAACTTATAGCATATTACGAAGGAACCCAACGAGTAACCATATGCGTATTTAACAATGCTACGTCTGTGCAAAAAGCTAAACAGGCAAAGAACCTAACCTGTTACCAGCATTGTCAAAATCCTTTGATTCTTAGTGTATCGATCTATGAAGATCTATTTAGCATCTTCATGTTAAATATTCACATTTATGGTCACTTAAAGTATTGTTTAATTGACACAGATTACAAAGGAATTTTCAGTTTTATTACAGAAGATAAATTTAAAGAATGGCCACAGTGAGTTTTGTTGGGTATAACATAAAATAAGGAATTCAACTGAACATAACCATTTATTGCAATCAAGAAGTTATGACTTAGTCTCCGATCAGCTCTGATTAGATAGATGTATAATCAAAGCAGATTGTAGAGTTTCAAAACTATGAGGAGCATACTGTGCAACAGGCCATACTGTGGAGGACAATGAAGAGATTGTAGTGGGAGAAAGAGAGAGTGAAAACTGTTGCATGAATTCATCTTTATGCACTTTCACTCACACACACGCACGCACGCACGCACGCACGCACGCACGCACGCACACACACACACACATATGTCTCATTGTATATTTCTGAGTAACGGTGGAATGAATTATGGCAAAGATAAAAAAAATGTAACTGTATAATTCATACCTACATTAAAAAGAAAATATTTCTGCTCAAAAACTATATCATTTTCGAAATACAGTCACATTCTAAGCTATTAATATCTATTCAAAATATAATCGATAGACAAAGAAGAAACAGCCTACAAATATTATTAGTTTATTGCAAAACATCTAATGAAAAATAAATACGGCGAACAAAAATATAATTATCAATAATTTCACAGATTTATAGACGTGAAATTTAGGTTAAGTGAACAAAAGAATTTCGTCTTAAATAGCGGTGAATAATTCAAACAATCTGCTATTTATCTTGTCACTACATTTTTTAATGCCATGAAGGCGTCATATATCTTATTTGGCAATTACATATTCACAGGCGTCTTTAAAATGTTAACCACCGCCATCATCGCTATGAAGGCAGTGAGAGACAACACAGGTATGGTGGCGAACAAGGCATCTTTTGATATTCAATGCCAGTCATTTAAATTCTAAGTATAATATTTCGCCGTGGTTAACTTTTGCCATTCATATTTCTAGTTGAGATGAAATAAAAATCTAGTCAAATAGCGTGGAGGATTAAATCGTGTATACTCTTCTCCCAGAACTAGAAGAGTGGTGAATAGTAGAATCGATAAAGAAGTGCATAAAATTTTCATGGACACACTTGTCTTTAGATGCTGAGTTCAAATTCTATCGGTTTTTATTTATTATTCATCCTTCCAGAGTTGATAAAACAAACCAATCAAATAATAATGGCGATTAATTATCGCAGAACTCCCAACTCAGAAGTTGCTATGTATTATTACTTTACCGACCGCAGTTACCCAACAGTAACATTTTAACCTTACTGATTCAGCATAATTTGATACACTATATGTACATACATATATATACATATATATATATATATATATATATATATATATATATATATATATACACATACACAGGATGTAGTATCTAAAAATTTCCGGACTAGTTCTGTAACGTGCTAGCAGATGGCAGCACACGATTGCGTGCGCAGTGAGAGTTAGTGACATTTCTGAGGCAGTGTGCCGAGTGACATCACTATAATCCGCAAGTTGTAAAATTTGTGTTTTTGTCATCACGTGTATTTTGTAGTCTCCATGGACTGGAAGCTGGAACATAGAGCCAGCGTAAAATTTTAGGCTGAACTTGAGAAATCTGCTACAGAGACAGCGATGATACTTCGGCAAGCTTATGGCGACGAGGCAATGGGTCGTATGCAATATTTCGAGTGGCATGGGCGCTTCAAAAGCGGGGGAACGTTCTTGGAAGACTATGAGCAATCTAGAAGACCTGTCACGAATGTCACCCTCGGAAATGTGTTATTATGCATCGGGAATTCGTACCTCATGGCCAGACCGTCAATGGAGAGTTCTGTTGCGACGTTTTGAAGCGTTTGAGGGAAGGCATTGAGAGAAAGTGACCCGGATCTCTGGAGGGTGGCGAATTGGATTCTTCGTGATGACAATGCACCCTGTAAGCGATATCTCCTCACTCGCGAGTTTCTCGCCAAAAAACATGGTAATGTCCCTGCACCCGAGCTATTCGCCAGACGTAGTACCTGCAGACTTCCATTCTTCCCCAAGATGAAAATACAACTTAAAGGTCGCCGTTTTAACACCGTTGTCGAGAAGAGCGAATCGCAGAATGTTCTCCACTCGCTGACAGAAAACGACTTCCAGGCCGGGTCCCAAGAGTTGCAAGAACGCTGGGACCGGTGTATTGCTACGCAAGGTGACTATTTCGAAGGTAAATATAATATTTTTTATCAAACATAACTAATCCGGGTGCTTTTTCAAACTGCTTCGTGTGCACAGAACTTAGGACGTTGCCTATTACTAGAGGCGCAGCGGCATCTTTATTGCATGTATGGTAATACGCAACAATTTTAACTGTCTTTTATTAAATATATTTTTATTGTTTACAATTTACATACATAGGTCAAATACATTTGCTTTTGCTTATATATTCATATGCTCAAATCCTTTATTGTTGTTGAAACTGTTTTATTGTTTTTTAGTGTTGTTGTGATTAAGCAATGTAAATTAATGATCAAATTTTATCAAATTAATATTTGAATGGTAGACAAACTGAAAAAAAAATCTGTACACATGCATTTATCATTTCTAACTCTTTTCTCTCTCTCTCTCTCTCCCTCTCTCTCTCTCTCCCACTGTCTCCCACTCCCGAACTCATTTTGCGCCGTTCTGAGTGGGCGGCGTCGCTCACGTTGAAAAGCACTGCCTTAAGTCAATGTTAAACAAATTTATAGTTAGCTTTCTCTGCTGGTAGATATAGTTTTGTATTTTTCAAACATCTATTTCTGTGTGCTTCTTCTGTGTACATGAATAGGACAGTGGAGTGGACACTTTTCTATAGAAATGCACTGTTCAACGGTAAAGTGCTGTACTAATTATAGGATGCAAATTGTCCAGCAACATGATTCTTTGAATACAAATAGTAAATTATGGTCAGTGACGAACAGTGACCACACCTGGTCCTCGTCTCGGAAGCACTGGTGATATCGTAGCCTCTGCGCATCAGCAGCCACAGCATACCGAGTCCCCCATTCTGCTGACCAGTGGAACGCGTCTCTTCCAAAGAAAGCTAAAGAGTACGCGCTCAAGTTTGTTCAGACGTAAAATCGAGCAAGGAAAGACGGTCAGGTGGTAATATACGACGGAGGCGATGTAAGTATTCGTCATCTCTACCCGAACTCTGAGGGATAGCCTTCTCTCAACCCCTTTCTGGGGTAATTTGGCCACCCCACTCGTTACCTTGTCCCAGCTCTTTTCCATCTAGAGATGTGAACCAAAATAGACCCCGAGCAATTTAACTGGTCACTCCGTCCAGCGTCCCACGATGTAATTGCCCTGCATGGACGTGCCTTTCCAAATGCCGAGTTGCAGGCCCACTGACAGTTAATTTTTTCTCCTGCCACCGCCTCGTATGCCGACACGGTTTTCCCATGCCCTAGTTCGTGCGGGATGCCTCACGATCCCTCAAATTTTCTCAGTAGTGATCCTAGATCCAGAACACACCAAAGAGACGGGAACGGACACGCTTGGGGAACTGAATGCATTATTCTGAATGGTTCCGAGAGGTAACAATCCACCCGATCAACCGAGCAGATGTCGCTGTAGAGTGTAGTGATTCCGCCACGGAAAACGGGACCGAAACCAGCCGTCGTGAGAACGACCACCAAGTATTGATGTCGACCCTATCGAAGGCTTTCGACTGATCCAAATTAATCATGGGCCCTACCCATGCCAGTTTGTTTATTCACCTTGTGTGTGATGCATCGCATGAAGTGAAGGTTGTGGATTGATCTGCTTGGCATTATGCACATTTGCCCATCATCAATCAGTTACTCTACGACAAGCGCCACCTCAGCCAAAATTTTGAAATCTGTGATCAGCAGCGTATGGGCCTAAACATTTATGTTTGATGTCTCTTGTTTGGGTCCTGCTTCTTTCAGCAGTGCCACCGCTCCTCGACAAATACAATCTAAATAATATATTATAGAAACAAAAGTTTTATTGCAAGAAAAAAATTGTTCGTCTTTGCATTATATTTAAAAACATCGATAACAATAGTATCAATTGCTGCCATCTCAAAGACTGAAGGACAGAAATCTTGATAGGAGATCATAACCTAAGAAGGATATTTTCGTTACACAAAGACTTGAGTATCATATTTATCATGGCTGACAAACTATCAACAATAGATACTTCTCACTTACTTATTAGAAACTTCGTCAATGTACGTGATGCCGACACAAACCAGAAAGTTTAGAAAGAAAACTTTATATCTATTGACAGTTTCCAAGATTTCCTAATATATTCTTTGGTCAGAAGTCGTATTTTGTGAAGAAAGGAGAAAATATCACGCCTCTTAAATGCAGATGCAATGTGTGCTTGCCGTTGTGTAATATTTCAACAGTCATGAAACTGTGTCCTATTATCACGTTATATATGGAAGGAGAAGCACTTATCGGAGAGAGCTAAGAGAAGTTAGCGCCGACCGTGTGAAGGTGAAGCCTTTACAAAATACTTAAACATTCCGAAAGTGAACATTTTATGATGGGTTCTCACACACACACACACACACACACACATTATATACAGTATATTTGGCTTTACTAATATGAATGTGTCTGAGTGTGTGCGAAATGCCTATTGAGGCAGAAATACGTGTCCTCTTATCTTCAGACAGACTTTTCTTTCTTTCTTTCTTTCTTATTTATTTTGGGAAGTTAAAATGTCGCTAAATTTGACGGGCGAACTGTCCTCATGTATGAATGTGAGGACTGTGGTGGTATGTTGGACTGATCCCTGTAAGGGAGAAGCTATTAAAAAGCCTATCAACCCCTCTATCTTCTCTGCCCCTTATAATCACACATCGAAACCAACAGCGTGTTCCTTCCACTACATGCAAACTTGTCTTTCTCATATTCTTCTCTTCCATATCACCAAATTTATTACCCAAACGCTTCTTACCTCTGCGATCCATTTCACAAACCTGACACCCCAAGACGTCACAGAATCTCCACTAATACAGATACATGCATCCGCAGTCACACACACATTCGCATACACACACACACACACACTCACAAGCGCAGACGAGCATGGACATACAAGACTACTTGTTAACTCACATACATGCATAGATACACTAAATGTTACCACAACTCATCTCGTAAAAGATTGATGAACAAATAACTGGTTTCGCAATTAGTCAGCGAGCTCAATCAAATTTCTCCATTGGCGATAAAATAAGTACAAGTTCAAAAACATAATCTGAGTCTCATCCTTAAAGTCAATACATCGTTGATTCTTCGAAAACTGCGGGAATCGCCTCGAGAAACCATGCATAGTGTTACAAAGATAGAAAACAACTGCAAATGAAAATTCTTAAGCACAGGAGGTAGCTTTGCTAAATACATATGTTGTCACATTGTAAAGGGGGCTTCGCCAGTAGTTAATATCAGCATGCTAAAAATAATTGGCAATTACTGCTATAGTATTACGATAAGTGAGTAATTACTGGTGTTGTCAATAGTCGGAAACGGAAGTAAAAATGTGTTGTTAGCTTTAAAATATGCAAGATGTGTCTTTTCCATGTTTAATCCTCAAGTTGCGACCGGCTTTTGGACTATTCTCTCAGTGATATATTTCTGTGTCAATACACAGAAATATATCATTAGCAAGCAAAAATTATCGAGCATTATTGATGGAATTTCTCGATATTTATTTGTTTCTCTTGGCTTCATCAGCAGCACGTATCCACTGGCACACGCAAACTTAAACGAATTTGGTTATAACTGCCATAGTAAATGAATGTCTGAAAAATCACGAGTGTCGGCATTAACGCACAAGTTTAATAAAAATACGTTACTAGCGACAGAAACATTATTAGTTAAAAGAAGATATGTCTGTACCATGCTTAAAGCAGATACATCGTTGAGTCTTATAAACTGCGGTATTCGTTTCCAGAAAATAACTCTTATAGTTGTATAATATTAAAAAAAAACAGTTATACATGTAGCAGACGAAAAGCATCTGGCAACTCAAGTTTCACAGCTAAACACGTATATTTGCTTACCTTGTCTTAGTAGCAAGTATCCTCTGGTATCTTTGTGATGAGAAAAAAGTAGCTACTACTAATATAATGAAAAAGGGATTTTAAAGAAATGACTCGTGTGGCAATTAATCGGCGAGTTAAATAAAATTATTAGATGAGGAAAATCGTGCAGCGAAGTTAAGTGCGTTGATAAATACGTATTTCTGTATTGGTGATGGGCTTCCTCAATAGTAATTATTCCACAGGCATCCGCACGCTAAATCAATTTTTCCCATTGCAAATACAGTAGAACACTGCTTAGAATAAAACTGTGGTTGTAATTAAATGACAAGTGAAATAAAAAATAAAATCGCTATTAGTAAGATGAACATTATTAGTTCAAGAAACATCTCAATCTGTTGTCCTTAATGTATATGCATCGTTGAAACCTTTATAAACTGTGATAAATGTCGCGAGAAAGAACTTTTATAGATGAATAGTGTTAAACATGTCAGACATATATTAGCAGCAGGCGAAGATTGTTCAGTAGCGTTAGTAGCATTGCTTAATACGTATTTTTGTATCATTGAGCTTCGTCAGTAGCAATTATTTACTGGCATCTGCATACGAAAATGAATTCTGTCATGACTGACAGTTAAATAAGCCATATGTATATCATACTTAAAGCAGATATATCGTTGGCAGCTTGATATACTACGGTATCCGTGGCAAGAATACAACTGTTAGAGCCTTGTAGTGCTTAAGTACAGATGTTTATACCAGAAACAGATGCTAATCATTCAGACATAATGGCTGCATTGCTACATACGTATTTCTCCTTATGGGACTTTGTTAGTAGCGTCTCCTCTAGTATCCACATACTAAGAAAAACTCTGTCACTATTGATATCATAAGAGAATGGCTGAAATGATATCGCTGTTAGCCGCCAAGGTGAATGAAACTTCTATTTTGCTGACTGAAGCAACATTAGTTTCAAAAAGCAATGTGTGTATCGTACTTAAAGCAGATACATCGCTGTAAGTCTGATAAAATTGATATTTGTTTAGAGAAAATCATCTCTTACTGATGAATAGTTGTAAAACATACATAAAAATTGTACAGCTTAGTTGGTGCCATTACTAAATGCGTATTTCTATTTTTTGTACTTTATAATGTTTTTCTTCGTGATCAGTAAGTATCCACTAGCAGGCGCGTACTTAAAAGTTCGGTCATAACTGCTACAGTAAAACAGAGGCTGAAAAAGAATCACTGGTGTGACAATTATTTGGGAAGCGAAATAAATTTTTTTGTTAGCGACAGAAGCAGTACCAGTTCGAATAGTAACGATGTACCTTTGAAATACAGGTGCAACTCGCTTTTTCCAGCTGAGTGGACTGGAACACCATAAAATCGAACTCGTGACCTTACGATCGAGTGCCCAATACTGTAACCACTGAGCCATGTGCCTTCACTACACACACGCACACACACATATAAAGCTGTTCTGCAAAATATTTAATCTGAGAAAAAGACAAGATAACAAAATGTATAGATTTGTTTCTTAATTTTGTATTTGTTAATCTTTATTTCATTTTGACAAAATGAATAGAATATTCTGTTGTATGGTGTACATTCAATGAAATGCATGCGCGGTATATATCAAGAACGTATATAACATGTTTGTAAGGAAAACATTCTCAACAAAAAATATTTCTTGTATTATTGTTATTATTAATAATGTTATTTGTAATATTGTAATTATTTCATTTTTATTTTATTTTATTTAACTTTTTCTTTCTTTTTTTGTTTGTTTTAGTTTTCATTTTGAAATCATCCGATCAGTTTTGTGTTTGGCAACAATGTATTGATACCATCAATCAGTAGATGTGTCAATGTGGTTCATGTATCGATTTCCTTTCGGACATACCCGGCTTTCACTTGATAAAAACTTTACTAGATATCACCCAAGAGGCTTTCTCAGACTCGCTTCGAATCATGATTTTGATGATGAATGAAACAAATGAAGAACTCAAGCAATTAAGAGAGAATCAACCAAAACAACGAAACAAATATAACAAGATGTGGTCACTGGAAGAAGAAACTTGCAGTCAGGGGTAATAAACTTCAGGTTATTTATATGCACACACAAATGCATATAATGCATATGTGTATATATATATATATACATGCTTATATCGGTGTATATATATGTATGTATACGTACATGCATGCATACACATATACACATAGATATGAATATGTATTCAGTTAGAAAACTTAACAAATAATTAATAATGATAAGGCATATCTGTAATATCAACTTCTATACACAACAGATGTTTAAACACAACAAGCGACAATATTCATAGTTTATGCATACTTATATGCATTTGATTGCATCGGATATATATTTATCTGTCAACATTCCACTTATATACTGACGTTCATATCTGCAATATATATGTCCAGTATCTAGTTAGGTATGAATATGTAAATATATTCGTATTTTCATGAGCATACAGGAATATATACATGTATAAGCAGATATAAATGCACACACATAGAGGCATGTATACACCCATTTATGCGTTCGTATATGAAAATATATATATATATTAATGTATTTATATATTTAAATATACATCTTTCAATATCTATGCGCTTCTTCAATATATTTACATATAGTTTACACACACACACACAATCAGCATACGTATATATGTAAATATGTGTATATACACACATAAATTGTACACACATTTAAAATTTACATATACACGCACATTCAAATATATATCTTATCACATACATCATAGACATCATTACAAACATGTTATGTAAGTATGTATGTATATACGTAAATATCTGAGCTATGCATAGTCGCACCGATGCGCGCGCACACACACACACACACACAGACACACACACACATATATACATGTGTGTGTGTAGTTAAGTGTTATCTATATTGTAATGAATGCTAAAATGAAATTCTAGATTAGCTTTGAACTTGAAATCATCACAAGTTATTACTCTGGTTTTAATGTTGCTGATCTTTGAACGAAAAACGGAATTTAATAGTACAATACGAATATGTCAAATCACTTTTTTGGAATTGTTTGACAAAAACACACACTCTTAAATGAGGCTCTGTTGGAGCCCTGGAAATTCAATATATCGTTAGTTAAACTTAATAACTATTAGCATAAATATAAAAATTTGCAGAAAATATAAATTGCGTCTATAAATAAATACGTTATATTTCTGTATCACCTGATTTACCTCCGTTGGCGACCTTTCAATATCATTCAAATTTTTTTCACTTTCTTTCTCTGCTCTACTGTAACGTATTTATTTAAGAATTTATTGGTAAATAAAACAATTTAGAAATATTGCGTTCTCTGAAATACAATGTATCCAGTACCGTCATTTATTTCCAAAGGTTTATTTCTATATTTTATATTTTCTACATGTTTTAATACTTGTGCAAACAATTATTCGAATTACCCAATCTTTCCACAATTTTACCAATATCATTAAGTGGACAAGCTCCTTAGAACTAGTTGAGGATATGCGCTTATTATAAATTCTTCATTATCATCATATTAATCCAAATACTTCATTTTCCGTCGAAGATCAGCACTAAGAAATTCAGAGAAATAATCTGAGAAGTTTTATATACACAAGCCTATATGAGTGTGCGTCACTGTGTGTGCATAGATATATATCTGATATATACATACATAATATATATGCATAGGGATGTGTTTTTGTATATGCATATATATAACTTTTTCTTTTCTTGTTTTTTAATTGAGTATATGTATATATACATACATACATACAGAGAGAGAGAGAGAGAGACACACATACTGTCTAAAGTGAAATTCTATAAACATGACATACGATTACGTCTATTTTTTGTATTTAGTGAATTTATTCAATTTCCGAACGCAATGACGGCTAAAATATTTTGGTATATCACATCGGAAACAAACCTTTATATATATATATATATACACACACACATATGAATATATGTGTGTATATGTACACAAACACATATAGGTGTGTAAGTATATATATATATATATAAACAAACGTCATGCTATAACATCAAATATTGTAGACAGATTTCCTCATATACTGAAGGAGGAGGAGAAGAAGAACCCATGCAAATATACATTATTCCATTTTTGTGCTATGACTTCCGTTACGTTTCTAAGTATTTGTATATGATTGAATACGCATGTGTGATTGCGTGGGGGGAAATGTGATGCCATTATATATGTATCCAGAAAAAACTAAATTTAAGGAAATCTTTGGGTAACTATAATTTAGTGATAACAAGAAAAAATATGTAGAAATTAATCACTCATAAGGTTATCAAGGGAACAATACAAGTGATAATAATACCTTTCCTTAAGTGAGTTTAACAGGTAAAGTTATGTTCTTATTTAACAATTCCTTTTTAACGTGTCTACTATTATTGAAAGTGTTACAAATATTCCAGTAAACGTGACGCTTTACTTTCATGAAAATATTTCGTATTAATTGAAGAGAGAGAGAGAGAGAGAAATCCGTCAATATTATAAGTTGCTAGCTCGATTCGTTGGGAAGAAAAATCAAATATAACTCAATTTTCATTATCTTTCAGCAAAATAAAATTTAAAAGATATAAGAAATTATTATTATCGTCTGTCATCATCATCACCATCATCATCACCATCATCATCGCCATCAACATTGTCATTTATAACATTCTTGTGAAGCAAATTTCTTCGTTAACGACATACATCATCATCATAACCCTGATCACCACCAATTCTTTAATGTATTAGTTTGTTTGATGTATTTTTAATCACACATGGACTGATATAAACGTTTGGCTTTCCTCAATATTTTGTGCGCTCTTGCAACTGATGTCCAACATTGGAAAGTTTTGGAGAGATACATCCAACACAAACTCAACGTTGCTCTTCCGTGAACTTTTATTCATGTCACACTTCCTGTTGGTGATGGTGGTCGGGAAAACAAGCTTTGCGGATTTTTTATAATTTTGTTTTTACAGAACTGGGTGGGATTTACTAGCATTTCGAATAAAATGTAATGGATTTAAAATTAGTACAAATAAACTTGCTGCTTTCGTGACTTTTCATCAGTCTAATTTTATGTTATTTTAGTTTAATTCGTTTGTTTTGTTTTTTGTATTTTTTTTTTTTAACAGATGATAAATTATTTTAATGAGAAAGTAATAAATATTGGTCTCCTGCTATTTGTGTAGGATGAATGCTACTTACGATGAAGCAATATAAATGTTGGTCTTATAGTGGATTCCATTGAATCTAATCACTCTAAATGTGGTCCTTTGGTAGAAAAAGAAAGCATTATTAAACTTGTTAGAAAAAAAAAAAACATTTCATAATATTGTCAAATAATATTCTTTCTTCAATTTGAATATGTATATTAATTTCCTTTCTGTCCCAGAGGAAAATATCACAACAATATTGTTGTAATACTTATTTTGATTGTTGTCATATGTTCTTTTACTGTCTATAGGAAGGCTTGTTGCATAAAAATGTAATTGGTTTTGTTTTAGATTAGATACACTTTTTATTCAGTTTTCCATTATTTCTCAGCAGCATAAACCTTTTTCAGTCATCTTGGAAGAAGCGCGGGAAGAGAGGAAGCAGAGTTACTCTTTATTGAGGCCAGAGTCACGTGTAGTTTGGATAACAATCTTGTATGTATTCCAAGGCTACTTCGTGACAGAATCGAAACTGCTCCTGAAAAAGAAAAAAATATATAATTACATCTGTTGGGAAAGATTTCGTTGACATATTGATTGTTGTAAATTGAATTTAATTTACTAAAAAGTGGAGATAAGTAAATCCTTTCTACTGAAAGCACAAGGCCTGAATTTTTTTTGGGGGTGGGGAAACTAACCGATCGCATCGACTCCAGTGTGTAACTGGTACTCAATTTATCTACCCCGAAAGAATGAAAGGTAAAGACGGACGAATTATCGGTAAGTATTTTGCCGGTGTCCTGACGAGTCTTCCAGCGGAATTAAATTAAGCAGACATTCAAGATGTCTACATTCGAGGACATTTAAGGGGAGCAATCTGAGTTAATTATATCGGTATTTTTGTATGCTATTAATATAGTTAGGTACTTTCTGCAATTAACTAAGAATTCCAGGTGTATCAAAGTAAGTTTTTAACTTTTCACAGTTGATCATTGCAAGGATTTACGTCACTCAATGACGATATTTTGTTATTTTGGCACATATCGGATTTTACTAAAGAAAACTTGGAGACAAGTAACATACTCGATACTCCGCGATGTGACTTAATATGAACTTTATCTTTGATACAACAGAAATAAAGTTAAATTACGTAGTTATGACTTGGAAGAAAAACAAAGGCTATTTCGTTTACTGATTATAACAAAGTGTATCCAGACGTACACACACACATATAATGCATATTGTACAAGCCCTATTTTTAAATAAAAATTAAAACTTAAGAAAGAAAATAATTCCACATCTATCGTAGATATTAATAAATAAATAAACAAACTTCCTACAGATTTCTCGACTTTGTTTTCTGTTGATCTCCATACTAACGTCATTGTAATGCACCAACAATTCACTGTCTTTAAAGGATTAATATAGAATTTCTGCAAGATTTGAGACTAAAGTACTTTTTCAACATCACCGATCTACGCAGGTTAACTTTGCAAATAACAACAGGTTCACCTTAGCAACAAACGTTTATGCAAATCCTGAAGAACAGCTAAAGGGATGATCTATCACTGTAAGAAAATTTATACAAAGTACAGGTTTGTGAACAGGGCAAAGTTTATAAATAGAAAATCTACGTTACAAGTAATTTATTTGTTGTGACAGTTTACGGTTAACAGCAATGATATCAACGTATAATTAGTTCGCTAATGTAAAATATAAAGTAACGGGAATAAGGCTTTAAGAATTGGTCGAGTTGATTTAGCATAATTTGGAAGTGGTGGGGAAATCAAATATCTCAGTAAAAATGCGCTTTGTTAGCGTAAACAGAAACACCGTAGGACTTGCCAGGATTTGTTTCTATTCTGTAACAGAAATAAAGCATAAATGTGATAATACGGTTAATAGAGAATAGAAGAGACTTTATTTAGATTAACTCTGTATCCTCGAATATTTTCTGACATCATTAACAACGCGGACAGAGTTGTGCATATTGATACACACAAACAACAAATCGGCCGTTAGTTATCTTCTTTGAAAAGTTCACACTCAACAACTAAATTATTACCATTTGCCCAACAAACTTTGAGTGTTACAGTGTTTTCAAACATATTTCTCATCCGAACACATCGCTACAGCGATTTCTGATTTTAATTAAAAGAGCTGACCTTAAAAATATGGCAGATAGATGACAATAATACCCGAAATATATAATTCGAAGTGCAATCACAACTTTCAGAAAGATTATATTTCTCAAAATAGTGAGTGGAGCAAAAGCGAGACCACGTCATCCTAAAGTATTCGTAACAAATAACTGCACACAACACAAGTGTTCAATTAAACTAATTAGAAAAAATATTTCCCATTGTCTGCATATCTCACTATCTTTCCTACACACACTGATTTGCTCTCTCTCCCTCTCTCCGGCTCTTTCACAGAAACACACACTCTTTATCTGAATGAATCTACACACGTTATATATATACACATATATACGACATATAAATACATGTGTGTGTATGCGTGTTTAATGGTTCGTGGAGTATATGAACGTTTACAGTTTTGATATATATATATATAAATAACACGGGCAATAAAGATATTGCTTTGCGTGCGTTTGTTTTGTGATTATTAATCTGAGTTTCTAGCTGAGGGCGTCACTCCCATTAGATACACACACAAACACACGCACACACACACATATATATATACATATATATATATATACATACATATATATATACATATATATACATACATATATATACATACATATATCTATCTATATATACATACATACATATATATATGCATATATACATACATTCATAAATATATATACATATATACATTCAAATATATATATATATACATATATACATTCATATATATATATATATACATATATACATTCATATATATATATATATATACATTCATATATATATATATATACATATATATATATATAT
>NC_068988.1:4584190-4585396 GCF_001194135.2 Octopus bimaculoides
ATATATATATATATATATATATATATATATATATATATATATATATATATATATATATATACATACATTCATATACATATATACGTACATACATTCATATACATATAAACGTACATACATTCATATATATATATATATACATATATACATACATATATATACATACATACATATATATACATACATACATATATATATGCATACATACATATATATACATACATATACACATACTTATATACATTTACACATACATATATACATTTACACATACATATATACATATACACACACACACATCACACATATATACAAGAGGATAGTCATATGTGTATGCGAGTCTGCATGTTCGCGCTCGTAAATATGTGTATATAAATGCATGTAATATATATACACACACACACACACACACACATACATGGGATAATAATAATATCATTCATGATATAACACACACACGCACGCCCACCACGCACACACTTTCTCGCGTTTCCTTAAATGGTACCTAAAGAAACCATTAGCTTCAACACGCTTACTTCTCGCTAAACTATTTCTTGTGGCAAACTAAATAATTAGCTTCTCTGATAGTAAAAAGTAACTTACGGCAACTCAGTGCACCTATATACACATCTGACTGTGCTCATCTATGGATGTGTGTGTGTGTGTGTGTGTGTGTGTGTGTGAGTGCGCGTGCGCGTAATCTTACGTACATATATACCATTTCATTGCTGTCTAGATATCTCTCTATCAATTTGCATATATGTGTATTTAGGTGTAAATTCGCATATATGAGTGCATAGGACTCTAAAGTAGACGCATTCATCGATGTGTATAAATATATATTTGTATAAGCAGGTTTGTTTATGTTGGTGCATATATTTATATATTGGAGCAGGTTTATACGTATATACAAAGCTGACTGTCGATATATCGCACTCGATCCTCTCACCTTTTCTTTCGTCTTCGCGTACAAATATACACACCGTCACCCACCCCACTCCGCACGCACATACACATACACGCATTCTGTTTTGTCAAGCACACGTGCACAACAATCTTATGAGTAAATGTAAATTAATACACTGATGACGAAATGCATACATACATATGTATACGTACATAATTCTTAGATTTATATATACATACATACATACATACAGGTACATATACATAAAGATATATGTGTTTGTGTATGCATGGATATAT
>NC_068988.1:4585406-4598166 GCF_001194135.2 Octopus bimaculoides
ATATATATATATATATATATATATATATATATATATATATAATATTGTTACGAAACGAAATAAATAACATCCTAAGTTGTTTGGAGCCTGCAGTGTCGTATTCTAGAAAATCTGCAACAATCATTGCAAACAAGTTTGTAAACGCATGCGTATGTGTGTGTTTATTTGTATGTGTACGTATGCACCTAAATATACGTTCACAGATGCACATCTCATCCCAGTAATATGCGTCTATGTGTTATATTATATATATGTGTGTGTGTGTGTGTGTAATGTATGTTTATATATGTATGCATGTACACATGTATGTATGTATGGATGGATGGATGGATGGAGGAATGAATGTAAAGCTCCGTAAGTGATGGCCAGTTTTCGAGTTACTTTTGTAGTTTTACTTTTAATAAATAAAATATACTTTATCTCTATATACTGAGTTCACTTTATTTCGTTTATCCGTCTAAACCTTTGTGTGTGTATGTGTGTTTATGTGTGTGTATGTCTATGAGTATGTATGCGTAAGCCGACGAAAGGCACATTCATGATTATATGTTTATGTTTTTTTTTATGTGCATATTGAATAAAAGATGTAAAAAAAAAATCACAAAACTGATCGAACTTAAATTCCTTTGAAATGAATATCGATATAATTTTTTATAAGTTTGGCAAAAGCTCGGCAAATACTAGAGGGAGGAGATCAGTCGATTAGATTGTCCCCAGTACTTGCTTAGTACTTATTATATCAACCCTGAAAGGATGAACTGCAATTCTGATCTCCGTTGTACTTGAACTCAGAACGTCATGAACAGAAAGAAATGCCGCTAAACATTGTGTCCGATGCGCTAACAATTCTTCCAATAGGAACATACGTACATGATTTGTAGAAACACGCACAGGAGCACGCATCTTAATATATACACTTATTGAGATGTCTGTATGTATGTGTATATGTCATGGTTCAGTTTTATTTCAAGATTTCTTGCCAATAGAAAAAAAGAGCCTGTTGCTAACCTAGGTCCAAGTCTCCTTAATTGGAATTTCAACATCAACAACATGGTATTTTTGTTTGTTTGTATGTATGTATGTATATATATGTGCAGATTTTTATATTTAGCTTTATGTTTGTATTCTCATGCATATATCTGCAAGTATATATATCTGCATATATCTGGAAAGTTTTACAGATTTTTACAGTTCCAGTAATGGATTGGATCTGTAGTCTTCGAATCAGCTTTCTCCTTTCTACTTTTGAGAAGCCTTATTTCTCAAGATTGGCATTTAGGCAGTGTGTTACATATCCCAGACCCCCAATAATTACACGTATAAACCTGAACTTGTAATCTGGATAGAGTAACAACAGATTTCTCAATAGTTCAGCGTAGGTATTCTCTTCTATACGGATCTTTATTTTAACATCTGCTGGGCAGCTAATTTCCACAACTGCGCATAGTTTCTCTTCTCTATCCCAAATCACAATATCAGGTCTGTTGTGCTTACATCTTACTGAGGTCTTCACTGGGACATTCCACCAGTATTCCTTTTTATTATGAGTGGTTATGGCTTCTACCATAATGCGAGTTCTTATTTCTTTGTCCTCGGGGTTATCCTTCCGATGGGTTTCATTATACAGTGTCCTAGATACACCATCATGTCTCATCGGTAGATAATACCGTAATGACATTTTCCGTCATGTATGTATGTATGTATGTATGTTTTCTCGCTTTTTAATTTAAAATAAATTTTGACCGGCTACCGGTAGAAAGGCTGTGAAAGAAAGCATCTTGTGTTTTTTCATCATCGCTTGAGTCTTAAGCTCTTGCAGATCTTTACAGTCCCACATATCGTGGTCATTTGTAGTGTATGAATTAAGGTGTTGCGTTCTCTCCCCAAGAACCTAAATTCAACCATACTTTACTTCAGACGAGCTGGAATGTATTCTGTTGTATATATGTATGTATGTTCCAAGTTGTAATTATAATTCAATTCTTTCCCTATCATTTTGAAACCATCATTAACACATTTATTTATTCAGTAAGAATACTTTAAATCAATGAATGAAGTATCATTACTGTGTTCCTATTTTCACTATAAAATTACTATAACTGTACGCCTATTATTATTGTACTTATATTACACATAGATCTCTGGTTTCATATTTTGTAACAAGTGGTATATCTTGCCTTGACTACTGCTTTTATCTCTCTTCAATTTAACCCTCAAACTACGAACTTCTAACTCCCTGTAAAACATACTCTTCCAGCTACCTGTCTTCATCTTTCCCGAGAGTCAGATCTTATAATCCAAACTAATTATTTTTGCCTTCCGTCGTTTCTTATTTCAACTGATCATCTCCTTTAGCACCAAACTATGTATATTTCCTTTTTTTCCTTTGCCACAAACATCACAAGATTTGAAAGGAACAATACTTTCACAAAGCTCAATTAACTCCATTGGTATCTGGATAGGAAAGAAATGGCCGACTGGAGACTTTATTTAAACATTCATCTTATATTTATTGAGTTCAAATTTACTGCACGTATTTTGGTGTGAATGTCAGTGGACTTAATGTTACACGCTTTCGATCTCTTTCTTGAAAGCCGGTAATATGAGAACAGACACATAAACATCATAGCGAAGGGAAGATTTATATTTCATTCATTTCATGGAATTAAGCTTAAACTTGGAAGCTATCCTTATAACTCGTCGATTTATTTATATGTTTAGTCTCTGAAAAAGGGGGAAAAACACACAGACAAGATGAATTTAATTCTCATTGCCTCCACAGTAAAATATCTCTATTTCATTACATTGGAAGAATATTTCTCAAGATAGAAGACACAATAAGCTTCATAACGATTTGGAATACTAACCAGAAAATTTCTACAGTGTCTCTTGAGCAGGATGCTCACCTCTCTTCAACCTAAATTCTACAGAATCTTTCGTCAAGCTGTAAGCTCGAACCATGTTATTTATTTATGATGTGTTCCCCATACGATTGCAATAGTGCAAGAGGCAATATACGGAATAACCGAAGTATTAACATTCCATCTTCTTGAACCAACAGCAATTTGATAATGTGTTCCTTAGGCAATTTTTATTGAAACCAAAATCTAACATTCCTTTATTGTTAGTCTCAGCTTTAAAAAGACTTTAGAAGAAAAATTCTACAAAATATGGTTTTAGAAATTTAAGTTTTAAATTGGCTTAGAGATTTGATATTTCTCATCCAGAATATTCAGCGACCCGGTTTTCGGTGATGGCAATAGTATTAATAACAACCAATTAATAATAATTAATACTTCTAGAAATATTACTGAGGTTTTAATCTGTTATAATCTGTGATTTCCCTGCACCCACAATTCTGTCACATACATACAATGTATACATAAACACACACACACACTCAGATCCTTGCCAGAATTAATCTACCCGTAACAGATTATAATAAACAACAAGACTTTCATTCTAAAATCTATTCTCACGTTTGAGACAGTCTTGTGTACAAGACAAGACTATTTACTCAAATATATATGCACGTATATATACACGTGTGAGTGCGTTTGTGTGTGTGCGCGCATGTGTTTATGTTTGTAGGTATGCATCTATGCATGTCTGTATATCAGTATGTATTTATGTCTATTTGTATTCATATTCACTCTGGTTTAAAACCGCTGTTAATGTTGTGTCCTATTCTGGCCTCAAACTTAGCCGTAAACTAAATAGATTTTAATAAAGAAACACTATACTGGAATGAGCAGCGAATTTAGAGATAAATATACAAAGATTACGAAGAGAGGAGAATACACTATTGTACTTTTTTTCTTGCTGGTTTTAGTCTCTGCACCTCTGTTGTGTTATCGCATCTTAAAGTTGTCTGCCCTTGTACCAATAAAATGCTAATTCGAACTATGATTCTATTTCTCACTCTTCACAGTTTTAACTATGACTATCGATTTCAATTTATTTTCAAAATAACACATAAAGACTAGTAGTTTAAGATTATTTTGTCTTAAGAATATATTTTACTTGACGATTATTTTAACATCAACATTGATTTACGTTTAAATTTATCATAAATAAACGTAAGGTATTTATTTTAATTGAACTTGAAAGAAAGGATAACAAAAAATTAATGAAAATAAATTATAGTTAGGAATTGAATAATACATCACTTCCTTCTAGTGAGAAAATATTTGGAAATACTTTGGTGATGAAAGCAGTCGACATAAATTTACAGGCTTGTTTGTTGATGTTAGCCTCCTACTTAATGGTATTGTAATAGCGTTGAACGCTAATATTATTTATATGAAACTATAAATATTTTATGGTTATGTCTTGATTAAAGACATCGCGATATTTGACCATTGGCCAACAATAAACATATTAAATCTATCGACAATAGTTATTATACATACATGTGTGTGTGTGTGGGGGGAGAGAGAGAGAGAGAGAGAGAGAGATAGAAAGAGAGTGTGTACATTCGATGTATCAATATTTGTTTTCGTTTCGCTGTCCAACATTTAACATTTCTATGATAGACAAGCCAGTAGAAATAATAAAAAGAGGAAATAGATAATATTGTATTTCATCCCGTGTTCGACTTCGTATTTAAATTCAGAGAGCGGGAGGGGTGGGGGCGATAAAAAATATTTCAGTGTAAATTCCGTCGACTGCTGTATTCGCAATAAACATTCCTGTATCTCAAATAAGATAACAATATTTCAGATATTGAAACTGGGGAATTGAAAGAATATCATTGATTGTCAGAATAATTACTGCGCACTGTTTAGTTTTGTTCTTCTAGATTCTGGTTTCCAGTTTAAAGCCTGGTGAAGATGAGTTTGCTATCGTCTGCACCCTTCCATTACAAATTTATTTCTTTGCGCCAAATAATTTTAAAATCTGTTCAGATATGAGCCAAGTATCATCAGAACAAGATATAAACCATCAACAACGTTGACAGTGGTTCAATTTCTGATCAAAGTCAATTATATTGGTAATTTCTTGTAAATGACACGTTAACATATCCATTTCCTTAAATTGAATAACTTTTTCAATATTCCGATGAAAGCAATATTTTAGTTGTATAGGTTTACCATCAAATATCTCGAGAAAACAAAACACCCATAAACTTCGAACGGCCTCCGAAGTTAAACAATATAAAAATCTAGATAGAAATGGATTGGCCAAAAAGTCGTTCGGTTTTTATTGACACTAAACTTCAAGCACTCTAATACGTAGCTATCTTCAGTCTGTCCCTTGTGCATGGGCACTCGTTAGATACTTCACATTTCAACGAGGTTCGATGCGAACTTGCATCGAAAGAGGTTACATTCTGTGTGCTTGAGATCACCCCGAAAATGGAGAACCAAAATGTACATTATCGATTCCTCATGCGTTTTTTTGATTTTAAGAAATTCATGGAAGCAGCGGAATAGTGCAGGAAAATATGCACTGCATATGGAGAGGATGCTGTTACGAAACATGTGTGCCAGAAATGGTTTACAAAACTTCGATCAGGGTATTTTTCGGTTTAAGATGCACCTCTCTCTCTCTCTTGGGCTGACCAACTGAGATTAACAGCAATAAAACGAAAGATATAGTCGGAACCTACCCCCACTTTACAACCAGGATGATCACAGATATTCTCCAAATCGAATGCACCAACTTGACTACGTCTAGAGGTTCGATGCTTGGGTCCCACATCAATGAGACTAACCTCGACCAGAAGATTTCCATCTGCGACTCCTTGCAGGAAGGGGAAGAAGATGATCCATCTTTGAAGAGAATGATTACGGGAAGAGGGGGAGACTGTATCGTCTATAACAATGTGAAATATAAACGATTATGGAGAAGTGCGGTGAACTACCACAAGCAACTCCAAGTTACAGACAAATAAATCAACACCGGTTGATTATGCTTTCAATTTGGTGAGAGTGGAAGGGTGTTGTATTTTACGATCTTCTTAAACACAGGACCATCAATTCGGATGCGTACTGTTTCCAGCCGAAAGCGTCAAGTATTTGCTCATCATAAGGATATTGTCTTTCATCTCGACAATGCCAGACTGCACAATTCTTTCAATACGCAGCAGAAGTTACAGGGGCTTGGCTGGGAAGTTTTGCAGGACTCTCTGTATTCATCCGGGCTTGCACCTTGGGATTTCCACCTGTTTCGGCTTCTTCAAAATTCATTGAACGAACATACTTAACTTCTGAAGAGGGTGTAAATATTCACCTAGGAGGAATTTTCGCTAGTAAAGACAGAGCACTTTTTTGAACAGTAAATAACGGATCTGCCCACAATGTAGCAGAAAACACTGGAACGAAACAGTAATTATATCATTAATTGTGTTTAAATGTTGAGTCTTATTTTCGCTTAAAAAACTGAACAGATGATTTGGCCAACCCAATAGCCTACGTTTAAGCCAACCAATATTTTATAAATGTAGAGTGTTTTACTAAAAGAGATAAGCTTCCAATGATACAAGTTTGGAGTTCAGGTTGTGATTATTGATCGCCTCGATTTCGATTCACTACCGTGTGTAATTCGTTTCAGTAAAGGACACACACTGTCATTGTTCACTATCAGTAAATTTAAATATTGCTCTTGTTTTAATTTAGATACCTCAAGTGCCTTCATAGGAGCATCTGTTTTCATAAAAACAAAAACGGTTTCATAAGGTTTGGGCTATTTAGTGTACTTTACTTTAAATAGGGAACCGAAAACTTAAGAATTTAAGTTCTCAAAAGACGTAAATAGTAATGAAACATGTAATACGAAGTGACTCAAAATCCTTTCACCAACCAAAAAAGTAACCGGATCAGCTGGGATTTTTTTGCCATAAGTGTCTTTAATAGTCTACTACCCGATATACTCTACTTAAAAGGCCCAAGAAGTTGTAATTTTGCTGTAAATAATACGTTAGCATTTGCAAACTATTTTCTAGTTAGACACGGAACCTACAAAACAGAGCTCCCGCCACGCTGTTCACAAGTTACGAAAACGTCTCTGATCATTCACACCTATGAGGGGGGAGGGGCGATGTTATAGATCTATTAATATTCCAATGGTGTTCTCCAATGTTAGCCTATATGAGCCCCAAACATTCAAATAGCTTTCTCTCTACATGAATCTATTTTAATCTATGAAAGGAGGATACGATTTATTTTATTTATACAAACGATCAATATAGAAGACTACAAAAAATAGCAGCTGCATCTCTCTCTAATCACGCGCTATCGCTTTAAATAAATGTCATGTTTGATATTGCATCTTATGACATAAAAAATGGTATAGTCACAGCTGAAACACATTATACGATACTTCTACTCAGTCTGAGCTGGATTAGGACTAAACGCCAACAACAACTTCTCGTTTCTCAAAAATAATTGAAAGATGTGATTACATTAACAATTATCCAAAACACCCTTTCTCACTCATTCTTCAAATGTCAGGCGAAAGTAATGTCTTCAACAGTATCTTGTATGAGAAACCCTTTACTGAGTAAGCTGTATGTTAGTCGCACTTATATCTCCTCGCTTAGAGAATTTTCTTTGAAAGGAGTCAATCTGAACGTGTGCTGCGCTATTGTGCCTTGTATCTGTCACACCCACAATCTATTTAGGGAATTTTAAATGATTCCGTTATATCGCACGCAATTGTTATAATTACTAACTTACTCATCGTTTATTCAATTCATACTCCCATGCAGATAACACTACCCTTCAGTTCTTAACAAGCTGTAGAAAGGCATTGTCACTGTTTCATCGGTTTTTATTTTCCTGAAACAGCAAAATGAGTGCTAGCTCCACCCAACAAAAGAATCTCAACCTTTTCTTTAGTTTTCCCTAAAGTCTTCCCATCCTCCAGTTTCCAAATAAAAAAGCCTTTCCTCTCGAGAACAGAAGCCATCAGACATACCCACCCCGCCCATGTTTAGCTTAAATTTATGCAAGACACCCCAACCGCATAAATTTCCCTAACCCCAAAAAGGATGAGCAGTGCTATATTACCTAGACTGTGCCACACTATCTTGACTAATAAATACAAAGGTTAATGTAACATCATTCCTACGTGAGTATAATCCTAGATAGGATTGCCTGTAGGTTATATAAATGTAATTTGATTCCATGCGCCAGTCTAAGAAATCCTGAATATACATGGAACACTGAGAAGCCGTCCTCTCCAAGAGAGCCGATTCGACGACACAATTTCTGTATTTTAAAATTTATTTTCATTTCGTTTATGTCTTTCACAATATGTTTGTTATATAATATCCCATCCACTTTCCTCTTAATTCCATGATCTCTTCTGGTATAAACTATCAATAAAAGGATAACAAAAAAATGCTTGAAAATCAGAATGTTAAATTCTATTCGGTATCCTCTACGTGAAGTGAAAATTATCTTTTGGGAAATTATATTTATAAAACCTGCTTTATTGAAAGGAATTTCGAAATTACTACAACCATAACATTTTCCTTCTGTGTATAGAACTCTTAGTTTATGCTTAATAGTTCGTGCAATTATCAAATTTCAAGGAATAATGGCTATTCCTAGCATGTTGATTGTTGAATAGATGTGCTTAGAATCAAATTCTTAAAGAGTAATTATTTGATTTTACAGTTATGTAAAGAAAGATGATGAAAATGATAGCGGTGTGTTTAAAAAAATATCGACACTTTGTCACACTTTACGAACACTTTGGCATTTGGTTCGTGATTGTGAAATAATTAACACTACGTAAATACACAACAACAAAGAAAACGTTTAAAATGTAATTAGGGAACCAAACATAAGTTTAACGTTGTCAGCAAATGGCGTTAATAGTTCGTAAATTTGGCTTATATTCAATTCTGCGAATAAAATAAATTATGCTGAATAAAATTTACTGGGGAAAAAATTATATTCAGTTTTAATTATAAGTGCTTTTACCGTAACATTAGTAGTTATGGTGGCGTTGGTGGTGGTAGTAGTAGTAATTTCTAAAATAGGTTGCTTATGGAAACGAATTTTCTCCAGTAGTAAACGGTAAGAGAATGGTAATCATTTGAAACAGTAGTAGCAGTAGTATTAGTGGTAACATTTAACAAATTCTTACTCCCCAACATGCTGAAACAAGTAACTACATGCCCGCTCAATCTCTGAATCAAATTCACCGAATTCATCTGATAACCTCCACGACTCTATAGTTTTCTTTCTTTATTGTATCTAATACATCATGTTAAATAACTGTTCCAACGTTTGTCAGCGAAAAGCATTCTTTGCACTTATTTGCTCTGCAGATATCTCTGCCAACTCACCAGTTTGAAATATTCTCCAAAGCTTTGTCGTCTTATCCACACTAATTAATGATTTCTAACATTGTCACAATTTGGTAAAAGGAAATCTCGATTAGATCCAACCACTGCACTTGACTGCTAGTTACTGTGAATGTAATGCTTCCCTCTAACTAAATGTATATCATTTGATTGGAGACTTGGAGTTGGTAATTATAAAGGAAGAATTAATGTAGTTGAGCCAATAGAATTACCTGCTACAAAGAAAATAGCAAAGCATATAGCAATGGCCTTACTACTATCGATAATTACGGTTCCAATAACAATCATTACCATCATCCCAGTAGGAAATCCATCGATATTCAACGATGACTGTTCATATGAAATACTTTGAGTTGTAGAATCAGAAGTGAATCGATCTCTTCGATTAATTCCTGTGACCAGCTGCTGTGGTCACAGGAGTTAATCGATTGCTTCTCAGTCTCCTCGTGTTAGGTTTATCCTCCTCCAGCTTTGTAGGTCAGTCAAAGACTGATTCTTCGTATCATTAGACAACTGTGAGAAGACAATTTGCTTTGGTAACTTTTCAGAACCAGCAAGGATAATTTTATAGGGAAACTTATTCAGTAAATTGCTTCAACACAGAGTATTAAGGGTTCTTAATAGGATTCTAAACTTAGAATGTAAGAGAAAGAAACAATGGAGTAAAACTATAAGATGCATTAAGGTTTTCAGGGATTATCAGAACCTGCATATCCATACAGACAATAACCAAATATTGTTGAGTATCACCCCTATACACACCACCTGTTCATACTTCAGTGTTAATGAACCAAGAGTCAACGTCTGTACTACTATCTCTAGACGTAACCATTCTGTTTTGTCTATCTCATATATTGAAATACGAGTCAAGAGACAAGTGTTTGACACATCGTTTCATTACGTTTTCTCACTTCGTTTTCAGTCTTAAAAACAAAGTACAAATTTGTATAAACCTTGAGGCAATCGATGAACCATAAGTCAGCTAGAGTCTCTTGTAACTGCTCCGTCGAGGGTATATGTTTTAACTTTCGAAAAAGAATAGGTACTTTACTAACTTAACTGTCCTTTCATGGAGAACTTGCCCGCACGAGAGGGTACTGTCTATTGAATTATATATATAGCTCATATTTTATTTTTTGTTCTTTATTTAATATCTTGCTTGCTTTATCCAAGAGTTCCAGAATTCGTGATGTTGTATCCCTTCTTGCCATGTTTCTGGCGAGCTCCCACGCCAGATGTGTCCATTGTCAGTTACTAGCATATAATGCTTACAGAAATATAAAGCATTAAAAAGTCAAAGAAAAAAAAAACATTTACTTGAGGGTCATAAGGTGAATACGAAAATTTTTTAATCACCCTGTTGGCAAAATAATGCCGAACTGCCATCAACAGACAAAGTCCTGTTTTATTCAAGCCAAGGTGGATAAATTCAATTCGAGAACAGTCATAGGAATTGAAATAGAAAGTCACGATTTACATTGTGAAATCCTTGTATCAGGTGAAAGAGAGCTCTCCGATTTAGAAGTTGAACCGGGTTTGGTAGGATCTAG
This sequence comes from Octopus bimaculoides, assembly GCF_001194135.2. Classification (NCBI taxonomy): domain Eukaryota; kingdom Metazoa; phylum Mollusca; class Cephalopoda; order Octopoda; family Octopodidae; genus Octopus; species Octopus bimaculoides. The sequence goes on from NC_068988.1 coordinate 4,596,276, forward strand.
TTATGTACTCTTGCATCTGAGTTAAAATCCCTCCGAGGGCAACTTTATCCCATCTATAAGATAACTAGTGTATTGCTATCAGCTACTTTTACAGTAAGCTTCGATGATATTAATGAACTTACGCAATTGAAATTATGGATGGTGTTTGTATCTTGTGTGAAAAGCGAGCAGCATCCACCTTATTATTGACACTTTTGTTGCTGGGCGGGCAAATCGCTCGATATTCTCATCTTATGGCAGCAATAACATAAAACTCTCATGAGATTTACATTCTATCCCCTAGGAATGAATATACTTGATCTCTATATGCTGTTTATCTGCATTGAATATCTAAAGAGATAACGATCCTCATACAAAAGTTTCCTTCAACATATGACGAAAAGAAAAAGAAAAAGTAAAAGAAAGAGAAAAGAAAAAAATGAAATTAGATAAAAATGATAAAATATAAAAATCTATAGATGTAATCTTTAAATTCTTATCGGAATACGGATGTGTAAAGAAAACTGGTTTGTTATTAAATTACAGTGTATAGATAAAGTATGAGCATAGTAATGCAATTGGATATCAATATTGAAATACGATAGAAACTAAAATGTGATATTGATCTCATATACAATTGGGAAGTGGTATAAATAGTAATGTTTACTGAAACAGGATACGTTACATTGAGTGAAGAGGCTCCAAAAGATTTATTTTCTAAAACATTGAAATCAGAAACAAATATGAATTCAGACTGCTGAAGGGAGAGATTATTGTAATTCAGAATTATAAGCAACGTGCTTATAATATCAATGTCACGTGCAATGGTACCGACCAAAATAATAATAATAATAATAATAATAATAATAATAATAATAATAATAATAAATGTGACACAAATATAAAATAAAATCATATGCGAACACCTGCTTATTTACGACACAATGCTCTATTGTAGTTTGTTAGCGAATATGATTAGTACACACACCTATACACACACATATATCGATTAATAAAATTTATATGTTCTACTGTTTTTATTTCGCTGTAAGAAACATCATTATCAGACATAGCAGAAATTATCAACATGAAACCTATTTAACTAATTATTGAAAGAAATGCATACTTATATAAAATACAGCAGACCTGCAATGTCCCTACATATACAGAAAAAAGTCTTTGAATAATGATATTCAAAATTCAGTTGCGAAACTTTTGGTGTATCGCCGATTTTTGGAAGTATTAAGATATATGAAACTTTACAAAGTAAACATGGTATCACCAACATCAAGTGTTGGTTACTTTTTATTCTTCGTACAAACTTTCACCTCTTTCTTATAAGGCTATTTTAAAAAAAGAAGGGTGCTGCCTTTTCCTACAGAGCCCACAAGGATAAAAGGTGGTGGGGAAAGAATTTTCAAAATACTCCACTTTTATTTCTATCCAAACATAGATTTCATAAATATTTATCACCTCACACAAGCTGACCATTCCAATAAAGACTGAATATTTATACGTGCATATTCACCAGTTATTCGAAATATAAGGAAATTCGGTCATTTCTTGAACTTTTTGAATAATCTGCGTGAAGCAAATAACTTTTGGGCGAGTTCCTCAATTTATTCGTCTTTGAACAGATTAAATAAGTTTAAATCTCTTGCTAGATAATGACTGGGAAAATGGCGAGTGAAGCGATGTCTTAACATACTCCCAAGCACCATTTGCTCCATATTTATTTAGATTTTATTACGTGCGTTTTGAAGTGTGACGCTTTGTTGAGGTTTGCTTAGCAACTATTATTTCGTTAGAGTCATTACAGGTTTTAAAGTTGATAGTGCAAGTCCAAATTATTCCGCAGCAATATTTTTCTCCACCCCCCTCTGTTACTGTTTTTATAATCTTTAGTTTAGTG
>NC_068988.1:4598592-4603865 GCF_001194135.2 Octopus bimaculoides
CTGCAATAATTACTTTGTAACGATGTTTCGTTTAGAGGGGAAACGCAAAAATAAAACATTTTTATTAGCTAATCCATTAGCTATGACATTCTGTTACTGATTTAGTGACCTACAGTGTGTGTGTGTGTGTGTGTGTGTGTGTGTGTGTGTGTGTGTGTGTGTGTGTGTGTGTGTGTGCGTGCGTGCGCGTATAGTGAATTCTTGGGTTTTATATGAAGAGAATAGTGATGATGTATTGTACTATTTCAAGGACGTGTATTTGTAATGACACTCATGTGCGACGACCATATATTATCGGATCAGTTTGCTTAAACATGGGCACCAGTATGGTCATCCTTGCGAAATTCCAGGCAAAAAAATAAGACAAAGTTTAAGTGAGACTGAGAAAAATGGAACGAAATGATGAGTCAGAATTTAACAGGAACTCCAAGAGTGAGAAGAGAGACAAGCAAGGCGTACTGAATGATGTTGCCGTATAAACCTGGCATTCAGATTCGTTCTTTGACTTCTCATTGCAGAGGCATGTCAAAAGAGGTTTTAAGACTGTCAAGAATATCTTTCACCTTTCTGAAGAGGACAGAGATAATTCTATAAATAATATCATCATTGAAAATGAGATTTCATTTACCCTAAGAATGAAGGAGCTGAATAGTAAATTTACAATCAGAATCCAAGAATATGTGACCCGAACATCCCAGACGAAAATATCTAATGGTAAGTGGTTTGGAGGTAAACGGCAGCATTGTGTTTGTTGTTTTTGCAAGCAACAAAGTGCGGATAAATTCCACATTCGAAATGTTTGCAAAATCACCCGTCCTACTCGTTGCAATCCCCATAAATCTCTTCTTTCATTAATACTGAACACTACCCCCACCTCACAAACGTTTCAAAACTGCGGCTATGATTGAAAAATAAAACGGAATTTACGTCTGTGAATCACTCCACCTACAGTCCAAACCTTGAGCCCAACTACTGTTACCTCCTCGAGCAAAATGAAAAAGTGTTTGACAAGTAAACTCTATGTCAAAGCTGATGAGTTGAGTTAAAAGGAAGTTTATCTGAAGAATCAAGCAAGCCTATTCTACAAAATCTTCCACAAACTTCTTGAGCGAAAAACTATGTTAAAAACATTGGTTCACATATAGAAAAGAATGTTTTGTTGAATTGAAATATAAAAGCTTTGTCTCTTTCTTTCTCAACTCAGGTACTTATTGTGTGCAGTACGTGTGTTAAGTTTTCGACAACCAGCGAGTCAAGAGAATAAGCTATGATCCATTCAGTTGAAGCGTCCACAGTTATTAACGTTTTGCCGACAGACAATAGCACTGTACATCATTGTCGATATTCAGCTGCCCAATCCATTTAGTTCTGAGTATCACCAGATGTAATGATGTTAAACAAAAGTTGCAGTTCAAAATTTGTAGTACCTTGATCAACTCTTTCCGTAGACAGAGACAGAAGAGATGAGTCCTACTGGCTGTATGTATAAAATAATAATACTGATCGCCCACTAATGGATAACTCAGATTAGGAAACATCGAATAATTGATATACCATTGAATCCACCCTAATAAGAACATCACCAATATTTTATATACAGACGAATGGGAACGAAACTAAATGCAGGAAGTAGGCTGAAATTAGTTGGTGAACATTCACAAAAAATAATTATATCAAATAGAAGTGGGGCATACATAAAATAAAAATACATGGAAGATTCTGATATTGAGCTAGTAATAGAAATAAATAGCAGAAAATTTGGGAAAATCCAGACGTAATTTCACAGAGAAGAAAAAAATGTCTAGCGTAATTGTATGACATTTGTAAAATAGACTTATTACATTCTATGAGAATCTAATTCTACGAGATGTATGTATAAAGAGTATAAGAATTCTTGAAAAGTAGTTGCTCTGAATATCTTTTCTTAATTATTTTTGTCTTCTTTTACTTAATATGTTTTACAAATACTCTTTTTTATGTGTGTTTGTGTGTGTGTCCTAGAATAGCACGATTACAAATTTGTAGTAAGATTGGGAATGGTGATATAAACTGAGCTGAAATATTTTGATGACGAGCAGCGTCATTATAAACAACGTAGCTCAATGCTTTCTATTTATGTTATCAACTCGACAATGTTAATGGTATTAAAAAAAATAAGAGGATTTTATTAAGATATGTCTGTTAATTATATAATGTCTATGAAGATAGCAAAATATAAAAACAACCTACAACATTTATTAGCATATACTGAAAAAGATTCTACAAATAATAAACAACACGTTTATTCTTTGAGAAGATAGTACATGCTACAGATAGGTGCCAGTTATCTTCATCCAGCATCTAGCTATTAAACTATATCCAGGGTGTGTGAAATTATTTCTACTCATATCATTTATCTTGTTCTAAATGTATATGATAATGAGATCAAGTTCATAACTATAAGCATTGGAACCACAGTATGAATGATAAGTGGGTTTGTTTTGTGCATGTAGATTTTTGTTTAAATCAGCGTCAGCTATGACGTTGAATAACTGTTAGCCTCTTCTGAAGTAAAAAAAAAATATATATATCAAGTGGACTTACATAATTGTCTACAAGTTGGGACCGATTCAGTCTAAGTTGTTTCACCGCCTGGAAGACGTCTACTTCTTTTTCAGCATTAATTCTCTCCAGTACACAACTTATAGCGCAGTACAGTCCACTTCTGCTAGCACCATTCCTACAAGTAATTTTTACATGGAATATATAAATATATATCTTTGTTGTCTACAAAATAGAACACTTAAAAATGAAGAATTTGAATGACTTTATTAAATTATGAAGATTAATGATTATACAAGAATTATTTCACAAATTCATATCATTTGACAGTGGACAATTGTTTCAAGTACATCACTTAAAATTTTCGTAATAAATTTGTCGATAATTATTATGGCAATGAGAAAAATAGAACTTTCAGATAATAAAGTTTTCAATGATCAAGTTTGAGACAGTAACTTACATGCAATGAACTGTGACAGGGAGTGAATCCCCTGTTTCATGTTGCCATTTCTCAACCATATCCAGCAGCTCTACCAGAGCTAGTTTTGAGTTGGGGAAGTTGTCCCCTTCAGACCAGCGATGAAAATGGAATTGCCGAACAATTCGCGGAGCTTCTTGTGGCTAAATGAATTTTGAAAAAAATATTTCTATCATTAATGATTCTGGAAAACATAATTTATTTAAAGTTTCTTATTTATATAATCATATTGTTTGTTGAGGTTTAAATATTTTACCGACATTTAAGCATTGAATACAGAGAAAAATCTAAGAGTAGATTTTTGGCAGATACGAAGATAAGACTTTTAATAAACAGACTAAATAACAAAACATTTTATTTAAATGGTTTTCAATCTCACTTTTCATCACTCATATTACCATTCATAGAATCATTTTAGTATTTCCGATTCTAAGCTCTTGAAATGTTTAAAGTTTTGAAAATGAGGAGCTATGTTGACCTTGTAAAGAATCAGGTGCTATCTCTCAATAATAGAAAATGATGAATTAATTGCTCTTAACTCGAAATGTTGTTATCATTTTGTTTAGTTCCTTGAAGACCATCTTCGAATCCCATTGGGATCGACTTTGCGTTGATCCTCCTGAGATCGATGCAATAAGAATCAGTGGTCTCATTTCAATCGATTATCTCCTCTCCGACAGATTTGATGTATTGCTACAATTTAAGTAATCGATATTAAATTGTAACTTAGCAGTAATAAGTTGATAACTTATAAGTTATATGTTGTTGTGCCTGAAATAATGAATCTGTTCATGGAACCTTTTGAAATGTTTTAGTCTTTTTGTTATATAAAATAAAAACGAATGGAAATACATTCTACTACAATCACACCAAGTACAGCAAAAAAAAAACAAGAGGGAGACATAAACAATGAAATACTCGTTGACTGAGCTCTCTTGCACCAAATTATCGTCGGAAAATAAATTGTATTTTAATTGTCCTCAACAGAACGTAATTGTTCAACACCTGTGACTTCGTGTAGATGACCAACTCGATTTTGACATGAAGATGAATAAATAAAAAACATTTGGAGAAAGTAATCTACTTAAGATTCTGTAGAAGCAACACGAAACTATACAAAAACAACAACTACATCGTACCAGATATCTACCAAACACATATTTACCACTGCCAGTTCAAGATTCTGTTTTGTATTCCGTTAATGGAGACTGAGATTGAGTAACAAAATGTCCCTATTAATTCCAGTCTGTGCTTATTAAAATAAATCCCACACAACATTTCTGTAAATATTGTGTGAATAAATGTATGTATATACATACATGATGCACACATACACACAATCGCTCTAAGATGTCATGGTTGCAGAATACTAATGATAGTGTGTTGTGTATTTGTGTAGTTGTAATATGTTCCCCTTTGCAGTTGAAACAAGCAAAGCAAAATGGTGGAGATCAGCAATCATTCCGATGGACGAACTTTTCAACCTGTTCAGACGCCACTCACAAAACCTGAAACTGACCAGTGTTACAAAACATCACAGTTTACAAGTCAGACTGCCTCACCAGGTCATTCATGTGAGGAGATTCAACAGTCCGATAATAGAGTTCAATAAGGTAATATGATCGCACGGATATGCACTTCGACAAACCGGAAAAAATCCAAGGCATTCGTCTATGAATATACAAAGTCTATTTGCCAACATAAAGTGGCAGTCCTGATTAGGACGATGTTACTACCTTTTTTAGCCCCAGTAAAACATCTTTTCCAGCTGGCTATCGACGCACAACAGCGTCCTTATACTCTGAACAAGGGAGCTAATGTCCCTACTCAGCCTTAAACGGTACCTGCAGACCAATGGTTTCTGGGTTATTTCCCTTTATTAGCACAGGATAACCGTTGGCTAGAGATGGCAGCACTAGGCCTTAAAGGTTTATACTTTCGAAATGACACACAGTCACTGACCTCGTAAGGACAAAAACAATTAGTTTTAAATCTCTGAGCGAGAAATAAATAGTAACAGTTGGCACTCCATCGCTTACGACGTCGAGGGTTCCAGTTGATCCGATCAACGGAACAGCCTGCTCATGAAATTAACGTGCAAGTGGCTGAGCCCTCCACAGACACGTGTACCCTTAACGTAGTTCTCGGGGATATTCAGCGTGACACAGTGTGACAAGGCTGACCCTTTGAATTACAGGCACAACATAAACAGGAAGTAAGAGTGAGAGAAAGTTGTGGTGAAAGAGTACAGCAG
>NC_068988.1:4603875-4610939 GCF_001194135.2 Octopus bimaculoides
TGTGACAAGGCTGACCCTTTGAATTACAGGCACAACATAAACAGGAAGTAAGAGTGAGAGAAAGTTGTGGTGAAAGAGTACAGCAGGGTTCGCCACCATCGCCTGCCGGAGCCTCGTGGAGCTTTTAGGCGTTTTCGCTCAATAAACACTCACAACGCCCGGTCTGGGAATCGAAACCGCGATCCTATGACTGCGAGTCCGCTGCCCTAACCACTGGGCCATTGCGCCTCCACTTTAGTAACAGTACTACAGTGTAAAGTTTATTTGCCAACGTAAAGTGCTGATTCTGATTAGGACGGAGTTTTCTATCTTTTTAGCCCCATGAAAACATCGTTAAAATTAATTGTTTTTCTCCTTACGAGATCAGTGAATGTGTGTCACTTTAAAAGGCCTAGTGCTGCCATCTCTAGCCAACGGTTATCCTGTGCCGATAAAGAAAATAAACCCAAAAGCCATTGGTCTGCAGGTACCATTTATAACTTCTATTGTGTACAGCAGACTTTCATTTAGCCGGGCGTCTATTTGCTACATCAGTGGATATTTAATGTTTTCCTATTTGCATACATGCATATCGATACCGTTACCAAGATCTGTGCATTTCAGTATTATCTGTAATGAATCATACACATAGTTTGCTATTTAAGTCATTAGGTCTGAGACATTAACAAGCTGCTGCACATATAGACACAGTTCTATGTGTGTATGTATGCATATTCGTTGGTATGTACGTACGTTTGTATATGTTTGTGGGGGGGGGGTGTTCTCCTCTTTACAATTTAGAATAAATGTTGACGAGCCACCTGTTTGGTAGCAAGGTTGTAAAAGAAGCATCGTATTTTGTTCATCGTCCATTAAATCTGAAGAATGTCTTGTAGATTTTTATCGTGATCTTTTGTATGAATTAAGGATCTGTGTTCTATCTCCAACAACCCAACTTCATCCATTCTTTGATCCAGATGGGTTGATATGTATCCTTTCGCTCTAAAAATGTGTGAAGCTGAAAGTATATCTTGGGGACTGGATCTGCAAACACTTAACAATGGTGCACAGATGTCCTCTTTCTGGTATGTATTGTAGTGCTACAAGAGATCTTGAATCAGCATGTGGAGCACGTTTATTTAGGTCTGATGAAACCAAACGATGTGTGTTGTTTTTGTTGTTGCTCCTCACTTTCTTAATGATCAAATCGATGACCAATGTACGCTCAAGGCACCGAAATGCTCTGATTCCTCCTCCTTTTTTGGACACTTGCGTCAAAGAATTTATTGGCGTGTAGATATAACGTTGGTCCTTTAGCAATAATCGATCAGAATAGTTTCGCCATCACCATCAAACAGGATACATTGATCGAAATTGGTCAAATCCTTAGAAATTCAGTTCTTTTGTTTTCAAAAAGTGTCCACAGTACCTACGTCTTTTCCCATAGAATATTTTTTATGCTTCGATATAAGATTCAATAAAAGATTGTTGTAATTATGCGAAGAATGCAGATATTTTGAAAGTCCAGTGTAGTATGTACATTGATAGCTGAAAGGGACAGTCTGACAAAAATGTCTGTTTAAGGGTCACTGTTTCTCCAATTCTTTCTTTTTTCTTCTTCTTCTTCTTCTTTGGCTCCAGCTGTGAATTGGAAAGTGTTGGAAAAACATCTTTATTTCTTTACTTCACCTCTCCCTTCCTCTCTTCCTCCCCCTCTCTCTCTATGCTTTTTCTGGATTTACTCTACTAGTGTTTGTGTATGAATGTGTGTATGTGTGTTTGTCTAAATGCTAATGTTTATGTGTAACCGTATCCTTCACATGTAGACGCACTAATAACTATCTACATATATACCTGTGAACAAATGCCCGTACATGAACATGCTTTTGTAAGAAAATAGATATATTTAGTTGCATGTAATACTAAATAAGCTGTTAATTCAACACCAGGATATGGTTTTATTACGTTTATCAACAAATAAATTTATTTGAAAACGGATTAGTCCATAGAAATCAGAAGATATATTGACACCTTATTATTATTTCCTTTAGGGATTCTCTTCACAACTCCCTTTCGCTCTCTTTCCCCTCTCTTCTGCCCTCCATCCCGTCCGTCACTCCACCTCTCTCTCTATCTCCCCCTCTCTCTTGATCAATCCTATGAAAAGCTGTTACAAGAAAGAAACTTGATTTGGCGAAACATTTGTTTACGTGAATTATATCACCACGCTTTATTAAATATTGATATTTCTTAACGATTTGACCAGAGCTAATCCATAACTACGTGACAGCTTTCATCGACATATAATGCTAAAAATGATGTTAATAATTGTTGCAACATTAACTGCAATGCTTTTTTTTTTATTAAATCAAATAATTTGCGCGAAACAATTACCGTATGTTATATGAGTCCAATGATTACGTATTTATTTTCAAAGAAAACATAGTTGTTTTATTCTATTGCTGTATACTATCTAATTCAATTTACATCTCTTTATTTGGTTGCATTAGAGCCGTCTGAAATGGCAGAAATATCTTTGCTAACAAATCATGTTGTCGTTTAGTCATATTATTGCTCTGGATTATTTATAGTATTTATATTCTGTGATATTTCTATGAATTGAAAAGCTGGAGAGATCAGTAAATTTTCCAAATGCTCCACCATATTGTGAGAGTTCTCTCCGTCGATAGGTAAATGTTATTGTTTAATTTATTGTTGTCAGTGTTGTTGTAGTTATTGGTGTTGCAACTGGTTTTGTCGATTCGAGTTAATTGAAGTAATATGTAGAACAGTGTTATACTAGTTGCAATTTGTTTGTACTTAAAGTAGCTAACACCCTAAGGCTGCAGCATATTCTAATATTTCTATACGCAGAAATATGTATTAACTGCCTCCATATTAACTGGTGTTATATTAACTCTTTGATTCATTCCTTTCGTCTGTCAGAACATACTGTTGCTGCTTGAAGAATCCTTTAATCATACTTCTGGTATTTATGATACCGAACGTCATGGCTGACTGAACCGAGAGAATATCAGACAAACAATCGAGGCGAGGATAACTCTTGCCATGTCGTTAGTACTGCAGTCTTTTATGACTGAAGCATTTTAACCCTGAACGGCTCAGTTGATATAAACTGAATGGTTAACACATGAACGAGCGACTCACCAGTACCAGCAGCATAATAAAGTTTACGAGTGTTTTGTTAGCATGTCAATTGAAGCACAGGTCTTCCGATAGAGAATTAATTTGAGACTGACTGCTATACTATCGAAATAAAGGCCTGGCTCTAATCCGTTTATTGCTATAAAAAGGTAAATTAACATCACTTTATGACAGGGTTAACGCTTATTGTTCAGTTACTACCCATTTTAATTGTCTATGGGCAACACTAAATTACTACCTGCGGTTCGATCTACAGGTCTGTAAAGAACATGAGACTAAAATGATTTGTCACTTTGTCAGATCATTGATTCATTTCATTTTGGTCATATTTTTACTGAGATTATTATATAGGCACCACTTCAGACATCTAAAAAAATGTTGTCTTCATTACCAGGTGTGGTCAGCAATTGGTCAGTAATTTTAGCCTAAACTTTTGCGGAACCTGTTACATCAGCTTCTTAGAGCAGCATGGGTAGGAAGAAGAGACATTCATAACTCTATGGTAGAGTAAACGATTCTGTAAAATACTTCCAATCAATCATAAACAGAATCATGGACTCAGTTTACCCTGAACTTTATTTTTTAATCCAGAGACTACGCCATTAGTTTTTAAGCGTTCTTCGTCCTCTTGCAGTGTTATTGTTATCATTTAATAAAGTCTGGAGAGAGAGAGAGAGAGAGAGAGAGAGAGAGAGAGAGAGAGATGATGAAGGTAATTTTCTCAAGATTCCATCTCAAAATAATGCATTATTCATTCTTTTGTACGCTCACAATTGTAGAGTGGGGCAGGAAGGACCAGAGACCTAAAGACCCAAGTTTTTGTCTTCCTGCACAGGTATTGGTATATATCGATATCTATTTAAATCGAGTATGTAGAATTACGTTGTTAGATATACAAGAATAATAGTCAACATCGGATGAACATTATACATACACACACACACACACACACACACATAATATAGATGAAAGAAATGTTTCCTTGGTGTGTAAATTCTTAACGTTTCGTCTTTTATCGAAGACATATCAACATTATTGTCTTCCTTCGTCTTAAACATATTCAAATATGTCAAACAACAAGGCACATCTTCAGCGTAAAGAAAGAAAACAGCACGAGCTCTAGACTCTTGTCTTTTGATGTCATTATTTCATCAATAGGAAAAAAGAGAACAAAACAGAATATCTCAGGTGTTTAAGACGCTTAGAATTTTTAAAATTGAATCATCCACTTCATGGCAAGTGTCTGTTACAATACTAGCTTTTAAACTTTCATAAAAATAATTAATAAATTGAATTTAGCAGATGAGAATAAAAGAAACAAATTTTGATTAAACATATTCAAGTGTCTTGAAATGAGTGTGGTACAAAGGAAGCTTTTTCTCTCTCTCATTCGATGGTCAATGATAATAAGAAAGATTATCGTCTTCCTTGTCATTATAATGACGAGAAAGATAGGAATTCAACACTTCAGTCCAGCCTGAGTTATACATCCGATATGATCGACGCACCGGAAATAATCATTAACATTTCACAGATAAATGAGGAGAGTGGATGTAGGTAACGCAAATAATATTTCCACCACTAACACCACCACTACTACTACTACTACTACTACTACTACTACTACTACTACTACTACTAATAATAATAATAATAATAATAATAATAATAATAATAATAATAATAATAATTAAATCCCACGACAAGTGGTACAGGCACCATACAGAGGGTGTAGTAAATGGCGAGGGCGTCACCATCCTTTGGAACTTTCCAATACAAATAGACAAAAAAAATTGATTCCAATCGACCAGACATTGTGATCAAGGACTACAACAGAGGAACTTGTCTGTTAACAGAACTACGTGTCTGTGGAGTGCTCAGCCACTTGCACGTTAATTTCACGAGCAGGCTGTTCCGTTGATCGGATCAACTGGAACCCTCGACGTCGTAAGCGACGGAGTGCCAACAAATACACACACATAAATATATATACAGACACACGCTTACATATATTTATATATATTTATAATCATATATGTACTTATAATTATGCGTCTCCATAAGTATTTATAATAGTACCTCGTACGTTTATTCATGTTTAAGTAGAATAGTGATACATGTATCATTTGAATATTTGTGTATACAAATGAAATCGAAGTTATTCATGCAAGCTTTCTATCTACAGATACATACATATATATATATACATACATACATACATACTCCCGCCATTTCTTACACCCCTCCATATGTAACCAGTACATGCAATCTTAGATACATATATAAACTTCTATTGATTTCTACTGATTTGTGTCCTTTTTCTCTTCTTTTGTCTGCTTTCCCCATATTGATTGGAAATATTTTAATGTAGACGGCCGGGGGATTATGGGAAATTCTAAGCATTAATTAGATTTCAACTAAATATAGCAGAAAACCTTTGAACGTAGATATTTTACCGATACGTTCAAGTGGAGCCGTGAGAATATTTTGGCACATCTGCTAGATAGCTTTTGGGTTGTATTTCATTCATTCCATTAGTTTGTCTTGCTTGCCTTTAAGGATTATATATGTTCAGAGACTGTTCTAGTAGCATTCTTTACAGCCATGGGTCAGTGGTTTTCTAGTCTGCTTATAGAACCGCAATACGATTACAGATAATCGGAATGTATTTGACGTGAAAACTCAAGATGATTACAATGTTATTATTATTCTTGTTTTTGTTTTTGATGTTGCTGTTGTTGTTGGTTCTATTCATATTCTTACTGATGTTATGTTTCTTCTTGTTTCTTTCTCTTTTCCTAATAAGAACAACGTATTGCAGAATGTCTTTATAATGTTTAACTGCCTCTCTCTCGGGACCTGGGTTCAAAACTCCACATGGTGTGCTAAGCCGTCACCTCCCCGAAAACCACATCCCAGTAAAATAGTTAATTAAAACAACTATTGATATCCCAATCCTAATATTTGGATAGCTTCACTGTTTCTTTTCGATATATAATGTCGTCTGTTTGAATTGTTATTTTGATTTCTGTCATCTTTCTGCTGAAATAAATTGGCAGACCCAGAGTATAGCATGCTTTGAGACATTTTGTGGTATATGTGTTCTTTATATTTCATTAGGCTACCATAACTTTTTCAATATGAATGATTCATCGATACGTACATATGTGCGCGTGTGTATTATGTGTGTGTGTGTGTATGCATGCGTGTGTATGTGTGTGTATGTGCGTGTGTGCTTGTAATATTTGTAAAGTGTATTTTAAGGCAGTCGGCATTTAACAAACATTTTAGAATCTCTTTATAACGCTACGGAAGAAATTGTGAAGAGAATTCATGCAGTTTCGGCGAAATTTCTTGTTAAGGATCTCTTTTTTTCTTTCTTGCTTATTAGCATCAGAAAGAACACATAAAACTAACAAATTTGGCCAGAATATTTGGAAATTATTCATATATAGTATTTTAAGAGCTACAAATGTATTTTATAATATATTCTCTCCAAACAATCTTTAGAAATGTGCGTGTGTGTATATGTTTGCGCGTGCGTTTGATGTATGTTTGTATGTAAACTTACGTAAATATGTATGTTAAAGAAGTGATTTTAAATTCTCAATCGCAGGATTATGCTAATAATATAGCCTGAGACTCGAACTCACACCTGGAGGTGTGAGTTCGAGTCTCGTAGCTAACCACCTACACTTTTTTCTGCAAAATAGGGTAGCTTATCCTGTTCAGACTATATTATTAGCATTATTCTGCGATTGAGAATTTAAAATCACTTCCTTAACTTTCTAAGACATCTCAACGCTTCTAAAAGCAAACTTCGTTTGTTTATTTACGTTTATCGTAATTTGAATTTGTACATATGTATATACGTGTGTGTGTGTGTGTGTGTGTGTGTGTGTGTTTGCTATTGTGAAAGT
>NC_068988.1:4610949-4621946 GCF_001194135.2 Octopus bimaculoides
AATCACTTCCTTAACTTTCTAAGACATCTCAACGCTTCTAAAAGCAAACTTCGTTTGTTTATTTACGTTTATCGTAATTTGAATTTGTACATATGTATATACGTGTGTGTGTGTGTGTGTGTGTGTGTGTGTGTTTGCTATTGTGAAAGTATCTGTGTATATATATATATATATATATATATATATACATACAAGCCGCAAACAGTCCGCTGAAGGACACCATCGGTGACTTTTGCTGGGTTTGAGCGGATTCCACCGATCACAAGTTGTGTGCTGTTCTCCAAGAAATATTTAATCCACGGATTACAATATTTGACAATTTTGATTGGAGGATATTGTGGTTGACTCTCTCGAACGCTTTGCTGGTGTCGAAGTATATCACAACAGATTTCGAACCTGATCCCAAGGCTTTCAGGATATCGTTAATGTGATGTAAGACCTATGTAAGAGCTTTGTTAGGCAGTCGCTGTCACAGTGAAAGCCATGCTGGCTGGAATTTAAAAGGTTGTGGTTCTCCAGGAAGCCATTTATCAAGAACCACCCACCCTTCAAACACTCTGGAGATATGGAAGGTGATTGAGATTGTGTGACAGTTGGCTGCGTAAGTCCTGTTTCCTTTTTAATGACCGGGATGACAGATTGAGATAAGAACTCTTTCGGTATATAGCCTGAGTCTAATGATTTGGTTAGAGGGACTGCAAGTTGGTGTCTACATTCCTTCAGGACAGTAGCGGGGTATCCGTCAGGACTTGCGGCGGAGTAGTACTTGATTTCATTTATTGCATCTATGATATTTGATGCAGTAAAAGTTATGCCCGAGATAACATGCTGAGGACTGAGTTGATTCAGATCCCTTGTGTCAATATCAATGGGATCACTTAAGACAGCGTAGTATTGTTTCTACAGTACTTCTTCCATTTCTTTGTCGTCCCATTTTATTATTGCCAGTCGGTACCCAACTGACTCTGCGATCTGAAGCATATGTTTATTGAATTGTGCACCAGGTTATTAGTACTCATTGCCGAAGCAAAATATAGGTGCGCGTGCGAGCGTGTTTGTGTGTGTGTGTGTGTGTGTGTGTATGTGTGTGTGTGTGCGTCTCTGTGATGCGCGTCTGTGTCTGTGTGTGTGTGTGTGTGTGTGTCTGTGTGTGCGTCTGTGTGTGTGTGTGTGTGTGTCTGTCTGTGTGTGTGTGCGCGTCTCTGTGATGCGCGTCTGTGTGTGTGTGCGCGTCTCTGTGATGCGCGTCTGTGTCTGTGTGTGTCTGTGTGTGTGCGTCTGTCTGTGCGTGTGTGTGTGTGTGTTTGTGTCTGTATTTTGATTTGACATTGACATCTAATAACCTAGCCTAGTCAATATACAAATGCTTTATAACGAAGCGTATGTATAATTTTTAGTTAGATCGAGCCAGCCTCTCACTATGTAAATTCACCTGTGTATTCAAAGGGTCATCACGCAAGAGACTGACTCGAGGTAAGTAACGATATTAATCTCTATTTTGGCAATGAGAACTCTTTCTTCCGACAATCAACAGCGATAAATATATATATATATATATATATATATATATATATATCCATATATATATGTACATGCCTACATGTACATACATCCATACATATATGTACATGCCTACATCTATATGTATACTTACATGCATATATGGGTAGAGGACATCGCAAAAAAACGTTAAACACAATGAGAAACGAAAACAGAAAACGAACTTTTTTTTTAAACAGCGTAAAAAAAAACCAGAGAGACGAGACATGCGACATAAAGAATATTTCCCTTCATCAGTTGTTCCTGTTCCATCTACTCCGCGTTTCGAAGGCAAGGACAATACGCGACTATATATATATATATATATATATATATATATATATATATATATATATTTATATACAGTTAAATAAGATTCAGGAAAAGACCCTGTAGAATGCTATGCAAAACTCGTCCACAGCTATCTGATAATTATTACACAACACCTCATCGATGTACGAAAAACGTACAACTTGTGTCCAAACAATTCTAGCGCTTTTAAATAATGTCGTTCATTCCATTTTTTATCATCTATATAAGTTATATGAAGGTTATATAAAGGTTATATTCAGTCACTATTTTGTGGCAAAATTATTAATATTTCTTTTAAAAATTTGTTTACTTATATTTATAGGAAAATCATTAAACTTACATTCCTTGTGTTGGTAATAGTAAAATCACGAACAGTAATACTCGGGTGAGATTTAATTTCTGCTGTTGTTTCAACTATGAAAGGTCCATAGTTTTCACCGCAGGTATCCAAAGTCCAGTACATTTCACAACTCTAGTAAACAAAAAAAAAAAAAAGAAAGAATTATTTAGTTATTATATTCCAGAAAATTGTTTCTTTAAATATATTTTAGAGAAGAGAAACTATGTCAATGTTATAATTGAGAAAAATTAAACTTCATTTGTTGTGAAATCAGATGACTGATATTTTTCGCAGCAGTACTTTCGAGAATCATTATCTGTCATTTGGACATTTTTAGAACAAAAATAAGAAGGAAAGGAATCATTACAATTAAGGTGGGAAAACGGAAATAAATTGAAGGATATTTGAAAAAAAAAAAACTTCAAAATATAAAAAAAAATACACATATATATATTTGAAAATAAAGGCACAAAAACAGTTTAATTATTATTATTATTGTTGTTATTAGTATTGTTGTTTATAACGGCAACACAAATAATAGTAGCAATAACAAAACTAATATTATATATAATAAACAGCTATAGTAAAATATTGTATTTAAAGTTAATATCTGTTTGCTGGTAGCATAAAATAGTTTGATAATTCTTGTTTCAGAAATAAACAGCGCAGAATTTATTGCAAATAGAAATCATTCGCTGTAATCAGATAGTTTTGATGAAATCAACACATAAAATCTGGAAACTGTTTTATTTCTACCTATGTGATTGTACCTGAATCAGATGTAACAGGTATATAAAATGTAAAGCCGTATAGTCATCGAATCAGCAAGCAAAGAGATCAACGCTTTACTGGGTTAAACGGAAATGTTGAAATGAATTCAAGCTAGTCTCCAACATTTTGTTGAATATACACACGTGTGTATATGTATATATAAATTGATATTTTTTAGTCATTTGTAATTATAAGAAATAATTATGCTATATTCTTTATATAAGCGTGTATGTACATATGTTGTGTTGTGACCCCCCTTCGGTCACGAATGACCATGGGATTGCACCTAGAAATTTACCCTCCGAGGCACAAGTCTGGGCAAGGCTGTTTTATGGAAGAATAGCAATCGCCCATGCATACCAGCCTCCCCTCTCCTCGCCACCAATGTTATCCTAGGGAAAAGCAAAGGGGCCGACACAGCTTGGCACCAGACACACACACACACACACACACACACACACACACACACACACACACACACACAGGTGAATCAGGTGTAGTTCATGTTAATATTTTCATAATAACCTAATTAGCAGATTAACTTTTAAATTTACTCAGACAGTTTGGCTTTGAAATTCAGTTTTATATGTTGGTACGAAAAGGAAAGACGCGTATTGTAAAACTTCTGCGAGAACCATTTTGAGAAGATGGAATATTCGATTAACTTTTAAGCGGTTGATTAATTGAAGATCAATAATGGATTTGTAAACACTTCCGAAGAAGACCTTTTAGTGTGTATCGCACCCTGGTCAAGGAAAACAAATGAGTTCTCAGATGCTGAGATATGATACGAGGTCAATCGAAAAACAAAAAAAAGGATGAGTTGAAGCGATGTGAGCTTCTGGGGGAGATTGACATAAACCAAGAAAGTCCAAAAATATATTTACATAATCATTTTAAAAAAAGGTGATTAGAGGGTTAAGTTGTTATCCATTTCTACACCCGCCATTGCAGGACAACATATAAAGCTAATGGCTTTAGTGATATGCAAATGCACAAAAGTAGTCAAGGTTCGCTTCTGTTCTGTTGATTCCTTCGCATGTAAAACTAGTGTTTTATTTAAAAACTTATTTCATTGTCTATATGTATAAGTCAATAGAATCAACTTTGTCTTCGATTCAGTTTCTCGTACAAGCACACGTACCACACATGAGACCAGATTCATATATAAAAGAAAACTACAGATTTGTCGGTGTGTGTATATATATATATATATATATATATATATATATATCATACACTATGATATATGTATTCATATATAATGTATATCATAAATAGAGAGATAGGCAAAAGAGGTAGAGAGATATACATATGTAATATATAAATTCGTATCTCTCTCTCTCTTTCTTTCTTCTCTCTCCCCCCCTCTCTCTCTCTCTCTATATATATATATATATGATGAGATGTGTGTGTATCTATGATTGGCCGCTTTTGTGGGCGTTGCTCCTGATGCTCTACCTCTTTTCCTCCCCACCCCCGTACAACTTCCACTACTACAAATTGGTGCGAGCTACTACGACATTCTGTAAACTGCTAATCCCCAGGATAAAGCAAAGTAGAATCAATAACAATATAAATATGCACTTAGCTTCACAATACACCAATGACAGTTAATCAATATCATTCGCAGAGTGCAGCGATCGTAAAATGCTATTGCATGCCGAAGTTTTTGCTACCATTATTGCTGTTGTTATTGTTGTTGTCAATAACATTGATATTGTGGAACCGTGATGATAGAGCAAATGTTAGAGAGCCAAACAAACTTGATTGTTTTCAGTGTTCTAGTCTTCCTTGTTTCAAATTCACATCAAATGTAGTTAAGTCTTTCGTTCTGAATATAACAACGAAGTAGAATAAACGCCATTTAAATGGAAAGCTTTTTTTTTCAGTTTACCAATTTCTTTAAATTTTAGGAAGTTAATTTGACAGGGATATATTAAATAAACAGATGAAAGAAGGTTTGCAAGCCTTCTCAGACGTCGATGTGGTCAATGATCCGTTAGAAATTCTGTAGATAGGAGTTCAAAGTGTTTGCACTTTAGCGACTGATCAGATATTTTAAGAGAAGTGAACAAATCAAGTATTACACAGTTTTCTACTTGAGACTTGAATATTTAATTGAGACATTGGATGAAAAGATTGTATTGACTAGCTAATGGTTTTAGTGACTGCCATGTCTTCGTAATCAGTCAGCAGGACTCTTTTAGATATCGACTAAAACATTTTATATGTAAGAGCTATGACTAACCCAACTATTTGGACATTTTTCTAGCATCTATACTATCTCGGCTACTTGAGCACAACCCGAGCAGTTATAGTGACTCGGCTGTTTGAGCAGGACTTCAATTTGGAATGCACTTATATTGTACTTTCCAGTGTCTGCAGTGGGTTCATCAAGAATGAAGGGAAAGAGAAAAATTAATTATAGAAGGTACGTTTTATCACATTACAGTTATTCAGACATACATCTTACAGAGAAAAGGTTTTGCTGTGAAAAGTTCATGGAGAGAGATGTAGTAACATGCATTTCTTTGACAAATATAATGAACGTTGTTTGGTGACGGTGAATGCACGGTGAGGTTTTTTTAATCGTTGTTACTTTCAGTAATGCTTGACTACTGCGAGATGACTAAACTTTAGGAGGCTGACATCCCTATGGAGTGAATTAACCACGAGTGAAGGACGATATCCGCATATAAATGTTTGCAAATACCACAAAATATTAATAAAGGAAAAGAATTATAGATGACTTATCAGAAGCTTGGTGAGCATAAACCGTGGGTGAGACACAGTAGCGTGGACACAGACTGGAAGGAAACGGCTTGGATGCAAACTTTGAAACCATGAGTTGGGTTACGCCGACGGGTTCGAAGGTTTATGAATGTAAATATCCTACTTACCTCTAGTATGTGAAGGGTAACATAACACCGTTATGTGATGTTGATTTACAAGACTTTAAACGAGACATTAATGGCCTCAAAATCACAGATCTGAGAGGGCTTGCATAGGTCATAGTAGTTGCTAGTTTCTTCAGACACATCAAGTAAAAGATCATTCCCTTTCTTTTATCATCTTCCCTCCTAATTCAACTGCACAGGCACTTTTCTCTATGTTATATCCAATTATTATTTTGCATATATTCCGGTTCATATTTTCCTGCAGTTGTATCGAAATGTTATACTAGATCTATAAATGGCTTTTCATTGTGTCCGGTTAAATCAATATTCTTGACAAACTGACATTACTGGTTTCTCAGTCCTCTACTTCAAAATTTCTTTCAAAATATTCAAGGGCTTTCATCATTATGGAAGAACAATGAAAAGGCTTGGTAAGAGAACACACTCTTGATTTGCACCAACTATTGCTGAATATCCGATTAGATGGCGTTATATCATTTATAATTGGTAAGCTGGTGTTACGTTTTCGTACATTCCACCATACTACTTAACAGCACACATATCCAGTCAATGAAGATGCAGTCAATGAAGGTATAACTGGCATCCCAGGCATTTTTTGTATTTTGTAGACTAATAACGTTACAGATCTTTTGAATATTGTTTCTCCTTTCTTCTGAACCATCCCGCTTCACTAGATATTATTATCGTTGGCTTTACTTAAAGCAAGGAAAACAAAAAGCAACGCCTTACAGAAGTGCTTAATTAAGCAATTTGTATTGTCTGTTTGCCCACTTTAAATTATAGTTTCCTTGTTTCAGCTAAGATATAACGCTTTATTGTATCATTTCAATGATCCATTCTCAACGTTTCCTTTTCAGAGAATCTCCGTAACATATTCCATTCATTGCTTTAGCATGTCTGCGTCTGTATTGCCTCTCGAGGAATTTATTACATTATAAATTCCTGATTGACTGCGAAACTTTCAAAGTTATTTCGTGTCATTGCTAGAGAAAATTACTCTCCTTAAATGTTTTATAACATTCTTATCTCCTTCCATTTTGCGTTTGTAAAGTTACTCGTGGTACTTGATGAAAATGTAAAGGTTCTGTCAATAGAAGCCTGCAAATGCACATTTTGAGAGTATAATTTATTTTATCCCTTTAACCACTATTTTTCATTACAACACAGTTATTAGTTACTCGGGAAAATTTGTTAAACGTTCGAGAAATACAAAACTAAGATATTTTATTTATTTTATGTAACGTTTAACGAGGAAATATTCTTCATGTTTAAATATTGAAGTTGGCATGAGCTGTATAGAACCTAATTCTTAATTACATACATACATGTATATATACATTCACATACATTTATATACACACACATTTATATACACATATACGTATACATACATATATATATATACGTATACATACATATATACACACACACACACACACATATATATATATATACGCATACATATGTATATGCATATATACAAATTTACATAGATACGCGTGTGCGAGTGTGTATGTGCGTGTATGCTTCGCGTTATAAAATTCAATATTTCACTATTCTAAATTCAAATCCTTTAGTATACAATTTGTAACAATTTATAAAGGCTGTCGTTACAAAAATTAACAAGAATTAATTATTTCAAGTCAGTCGAATATATCCGACAACCACGTTAGGCGGAGCTCCTTAAACGCATGAAACCCATTAATACTTAATGAATGCTCCTGATAATGGGAATATTAAGTATGGCACACTATTTAGCTTGGTCATTCATCTTATTGTATGCAACAACTACTAAAGCGGATTAGCACATTTTACATTAATCTAAATCAGAAGGGATTTTGCACAAACTGTTTTCCTTAAGATAAACGTTTTCTGTTTGTAAAGTTTAGTTTTCTAAGTGATAAATCTACAAATGTGTTTTTACAACATCAATAATCAATTAGATAAATGGCCGACATATTCCATAACACGAGTTTTATCGTAGAATTTACTTAATTTATATTTACTTATGGTTTTTACTGCTAGTATTTTTTCAGATTATTTCTCAAGACTGCTAGGAATTGGTTGAATCAATTTATTTTAGAAGTAGTTTTGCCTCCACATTTATATTTTAGATTTCACACGTTAAGAAAGGGTTTTTAAAAAGGACTTTTAATGACATATAAACAAGTTTGCCAGCTAACGATATAATTAATTTCAAATCTGGACGATAATTGAAGCCCTACTTGTGTAAGTGACCAGGACAGCACTGGTTGCACTTTCATGATTGGCTCTTCTTGTTATATAATAATAACAATAACTTTGGTGCCAGTGAGTCAGTTGATATGTTTGTGCGATAAGTGACAAAAAGAAAGAAATCGAGAGGAGTGAGCTTGAGAGCGAAAGATAGAAATATGAGAGAACATTTAAACAATAAGTGTCTCTTAATTAAGTGGATAAATTGGTTGTATATTTTTTTAATTAATCAAACGCAGCTGTGGTATTTACTGCTAGGCGTCAAAAGTCAAGGGAGATTGCTGATTGGTGTTAAAACAACCAACGAGGAGTTACAATGAGTTACAAACTCAAATCACTTTCAGCACCTATTATTTATTATACAGCAAAATATCCTTGTAATAACTCGAGGAGAACGACAGAACGAGTCAGAGATATTATCAACAAAACTAGTGAAGTACCATTTACTATTTTTA
The DNA here is from genome assembly GCF_001194135.2 of Octopus bimaculoides. NCBI lineage: Eukaryota > Metazoa > Mollusca > Cephalopoda > Octopoda > Octopodidae > Octopus > Octopus bimaculoides. Next base: position 4,619,523 of record NC_068988.1, read on the forward strand.
GAGAACCAGCTGCTTTGTGACTTTGTACCTCATCACAGGAAAGGTTTCAGACTACAAACCATACTGTATCAACAAGGCCCTCGCTGCAGAATTGAATAAAGGCACAAATGCATAAAGAAGAGTGAAGCACCCCAATAGAATTCATCAGAAGACATAACAGGGTTGTTGCATATCTTCGTGGGAAGATGTGAGAGGAGGCAACGTGACTTTAGAAGAAAATAAATGGAAGTTATTCTCTGAAATACGAAAGTAGATATAGAGATGAACATCTGATCAGACTGAATTATAGCAGATTCGTATTATAAGAGAGAGAAAATCAGAGTGATAAACAGACTGGATTATACGAGAGAGTGGAGAGAACCTGTATTATAACATGCATGCATTATAAGAAAAAGAACCAAAGAGAGAGAGAGACCGACATTGAGTTCTTGTGCACTAATAAATGACGTTTGTGCAAATGGCAACAAGATCAAAATAAAAGGAGGTTTGTAAACTTTTCAAATATAAATAGTTGAAGACTGCTATAGTGGTGGAATATGAACACAAAAATAGCTCCAATCATTATAAAAGCGCTGAAATTCTCGGTCATGGAACAGAAAAGAAAAAAAAAGGATTTGCCTGAAAGACCTTTCATAAGTTCAGAAAATGGCACCCTTGTGCAGCGCACTTATTATACGTAGAATATTATGAATAAACTCAGAACCGCATGGTATTTCGAAACACTAATGATTCTGCCAATCAACAACTATGATGATACAGATAGCGCTACTAGATACTACACATATATACACATGTGTGCGTACCTACATATATTTATATATATTCCTACATGTCGTTTATCTTTGATCATTTACTTGTTTCAGTCCTTAGACTGCGGTCATGTTAGGGCAGAGCCTCGAATTTTTACTTGAATGAATTGGCCCCAGTATTAATTTTCCTTTAAAGCCGGGTACTTATTTTATCGGTCTTTTGCCGAACCGCTAATTTACGAGGACGTAAACGCACACACACCAGTTGTCAAGCGGTGGTTGGAACTAACAAAGACACAGACACGCGCACACGCGCTCACACACATACGACGGGTTTCTTTCATTTTCTGGCTACCGAATCTACTCACAAAGCTTTTGTTAGCCTGAGGCTAGTTTAGAAGACACTTGGCCAAGGTGACACGCAGTGGGACTGAACTTGGAACCATGCGGTGACGAAGCAAGCTTCTTACCACACACCACGTCTGCTCCTTAGACATATAAATATACAGACACATACAAATATATGCATATACGTGTGAGAGAGAGAGATTGTGTGTATGTATGTATGTATGTATGTATGTATATGCATCCACACACATACACACATAGGTACATGTATATATATAAATACACATACATAAATACATACATATGTTCACATACATGCATATATGCATTCATTCACTATTTATTGACGTAAACAACATGGTCGGACCCGCTATCGCTATTAGCTTCAATGGATACCCCCCCAATTGGCGTAGCTGTTGCATAGACCAAGTATCGCCAACAATATTTATCTCATACTAAACATTAATCTTAATGAAATGAATACCTCCCCAAATAATTTGTTTGACAACCATAGCACTAGTCGTTTCATCATAAATAATTAGAGGTTTTTATTTATTCATGCAATGCATGTTTTGGCTATTTCTTCTAAACGGGAAATTACAGAAGACAGAAATCAAAGAGAAGAGGGAAAAAAACACAATATTGACCATCATTATTCGAAAAAATGCTTTACTTCTTTCGTCTCACTTCATCTTTCACTCCTACTTAATTTCTTTCTTTTTAATCTCTTCCATTCACTCACACATACACTCCCTCTCCCCCCTCTCTCTCTCTCCCCCTCTCTCTCTCTCTCTTTTATCGATATCCCTCACACTATCCCTATTTTTCTCTCTTGATGTTTTCTTTTTTCTTTCTTTGCCGCAAACAGTGGAAATAATTGTTTCTGTATGTCGTGCTATATAATTATCCGTTGACATGTTACCTACGCATTTCTTACGGAAGTCTGCCTGGCTGCACAACCTAGTTCTCTCTGTATTTGCTTCTCTTTAAGAAATAGACTCTCTCTCTCTCTCTCTCTCCCCCCCCTTTTTTCTCTCACGCGTACACATGCTTTCACACACACACACATTTGTACTCGCACGTACATATGTATAGTTATTCTATGTGTGCGTGTGTATGTTATGTAAATATATCCTTCGGGGGCCCTAACTCACGTGTCTTCTAACTAAACACTTTAGGATATATTTACATCACATTTACATTATATATATATGTGTATATACAGAAATTGATATTATATATATATACACACAATATATGCATGTATATACACAAATTGATATTAAATATATATATATATATATATATATATATATATATATATATA
>NC_068988.1:4622176-4629007 GCF_001194135.2 Octopus bimaculoides
ATATATAGGGCAAGAGGAGTACAGATAGCACATAACTATTAGGAGCCTTGATGAATGGTTTTTTTTATCCTTTGTGTTGAGTCCAATAGAAAATAAGAACGCTTTGTGGCATAGGCAAAAAAAAAAATAGTTTGATAGAAACGGCTGGAGGTTGAAAGGAAAGAAAGCTTATATTTTCAACTTTCTTTTTTGATTGTGATTCAAATAATCATGAAAATACCATAAAATCGGTGCTTATCGCTCACACTACTGTAAGCCTTGATTATCAAGAGAATTAGAAGAGAATGTTGGACACGAGCCAGCTAGAAGACGTTCGCAACTAAATAAATACGATACCTATGGGAGGAATATATGATATATGCATATGTTACCGCTGCCAAATATGCTCGATAACCAAAATACACCGACTATATAATTGGTTAGGAGTATTGCTACATGCTAAGGCAGATATTTTTGATGCTTACTAATTATATTGCTCTTTCCATCGATTCAAATATATCTAGGCCACAATAAAAATAGAAACTTCCCTTCGTTTTTCGTCTCATTAAAATGCTTCTTCATATTTGAGACATAACAAAAACAACGTCTATGATAGCAATAATAATAATTTTTTTTTTTTTTTACTCTAGGAAGAACGCCTGAATTTTCGTGGAAGGAGGCGAGTCCATTACATCGAACCCGTAATTCAAATAGTATTTATTTGATTGACCCCGAAAGAATGAGAGATAAAGTCGACCTCGACAGAATTTGGATGTAAAGGCGGACGAAATGCCGCTAATCATTTTGCTTGGTGTGCAAACGATTCTGTGAGCTCCCCACTTTAATAGCCATTATAATTATAGTTTCAAATTTTGACACAAGGCCAGTAGTTTTGGGATAGGGACCAAGTCGATTATATCGACTCCAGTGCTCAACTGGTACATATTTTATCGATCCAGAAAGAGAAGATGGAAGGCAAAGTAGGCTTCGGCGGAATTTGAACTTAGAACGTAATGACGGATGAAATGCCGCGAAGAAGGAGGAGGAGGAGGAGGAGAAGGGTTTCTGTTTTTGGCGCAAGGTCAGTAGTTTTGGGATAGGAACACAAGTCGATTACATTGACTCCAGTGCTCAGATGGTACATATTTTATCGACCCCGAAAGAGAAGATGGAAAGCAAAGTAGACCTCGTCGGAATTTGAACTTAGAATGTAATGACGACAAAATGCCGCGAAGAAAAAGAAGGAAGGGGAGGAGAAGGAGAAGATGAAGGGTTTCTGTCTTTGACACAAGGCCAGCAGTTTCAAGAGAAATGTTTTAGTCGATACGTAAAATGTTGGAAGCCATGTCAATAATAATCGTTTCTAATATAGGTACAAGGCCAGCAATTTTAGAAGAAAGGATAACTCGATTCAATCAACCGCAGCATTAGATAGTTTATTCTATTGACCTCACAGGCATGAGACACAAAGTTGTCTTCGGCAATATTTGAACTCACCTTGTAAAGAGCAGGGAGAAATACCACGAGACACTTTCTACCGATTCTGCGAATTTGCAGCCCTTATTCTAACAACTGTTTCAAGCGGGCACCAACTCAAACTTTCGGTGTTGTGATGAGGTCGGATGAATGGCTGATTGTATCAACCCTAGTACTTGACTTCCCCCGTGGGGAACAGGAGGAAATTTTGCCTCAGCAGCAAATTGTTAGAAGCCGGATAAATTTATTACAGGTCCTCTAATAATTCTTCCAAACCATCCTTCTGATAATAATAAACCCTTTCTATTATATGCACAAGGCCTGAAAATTTGTAGGAGAGGGCTAGTCTTTTATACTGACGCCAGTGTTCAACTGGTACTTATTTTATCGAACTCGAAAAGATGAAAGGTAAAGTTGGCCTTGACTGAATTTGAATTCAGATCGTAAGAATCTGAAAGGAGTTTTGCATTTTCGCGACGCTTTAAGCATTTTGCCAAGAACTTACAACAAGGTGTAGGGGATATAATTTACATTAAATTGAAAGATCTGACAAGAACATCATAATATACACTGAGGTATATCAATATTTGATTATGTAAACACAGATAAATTCCGCAAAAACAAACATAAAAGGTAAATAGAGAGGGAGAGGGAGAGAGAAAGAGATTCGTAGATACAAGTTGATATGTAGTAAAGGAAATAGGAACAACCCACACACACCGGGTTAAGAAGGAACAACTAGGGTTAGATGAGAGTCACACATTTAGACAGCTTCTACCCAGTGTACTTTGTACGATCACAAAAGCACCACCGAAAAATCTGGTCTCTGAATGTTTCGGAACCGCTTCCCTCTGCAGGTGTGGTGTATCCTTTCCTTGACTTATGTCCTTATCAGCAGTCTATCCGAGGCTGTTGGTCTCATCATTGTGTATATTATCTTCAGTTTCTTCTTTCGGCAATGTGTTGAAATTGTTCATGAGTTCCTTGTTGGTTAATTGGAGAACCATGAATTTCATGTTTCCACGAGATGTGTTCCTCATTCCATGTCTTACAGATGTTTGACGGGAAGGCACTTTCCTTTTTTCTGTCTCCAGCAGTTAATCACTTCTGTCGCACACACATTCACTCTTTCTCATCGTCTTGCCATGATGACCTGATGTAGCTGACTGCAGCTGAAAGAGATCCTTGGATCCACCAAATTCGTAATTATTAGTATTTCTATCATTTATCTTTATCATAGGTTTTGTATTATTATCATTATCATCATCGTTATTATTATTATTATTATTATTATTATTATTATTATTTCAGTATAAATAAAATTAACTCTGGATTTATTACTCTCCATAGACATGAGCATCAAGCATACTCCTCTGGTTATTATTGTCAAGGATCTCTATCTGAAGTGCCTCTTCCTCGAACTACCTATCCTCCCCCATCACTACCACCATCATCACCACATACGATAGTCTAGCTCTGAAAGAGAGAAAGTATTAATATATCGACGCCTAAAAGTAGATAATCGGATGTGGGACTGAGAAAGAACCCCAGTATCAATGGGTAGAGTCGGAGTGTTTTAAAAAGTATGCAATTGTGGCAATGCAGCGAAAATATGAAATAATAATAATAAACGACGACGACGATGAAGTTGATGATAGTAATAATAATGATGATGGTGATGATGATAACAACATCAACAATAATAATAACAGCAAAAACGATTTTTATATATTGATTAAAGTCTATTTTTGAGTTGAACAATTTAAGTTAGTGAAGGAAAGGCGAAAACAATTTTAATGATTCGATTCTCGGTTTGTTGACCTGTATGTTTCGCCATGGTTGAATGGTTATTGATTAAAGCTAGACTCAATTAGAAACAAAAGTACATTGTAGCACTGAAGCGAGGCAGATAAATGATAAAATAATTCTACTGAATATCAGATCAATGATGACAGGAAATGGTAGAGAACACTGGTGTTAGGGATAATGCTAGATCACAACCAACTTTCATTAATTTCTAAACGTATTTACCTTTGCTTCTACGGGAATTCTTCGACTGAGACGTGAGTTTTCATAGATTGTTTTTTTTTTACCGCAGTTATCTTTCTGAGGTTCATTTCATAAGCAAAAGGTGACGATTTTCTTCATCCTTTCCATGTGGAGTATTTAATTCCCGTTGGTGTTACAATAAATGTATTTTTTCTGGGCAAGTCACCAGTCGATCATAGCGACTTTTCTCAGAATTTCTTTCTTATAATCCCATGAGTCTAATAAACTAAGACCTGTAGAATAAAGGAGGGGCTCTGCTCATGGGTTTTACACAAACAGGGGAGACCGATGACGTCATCACCCGTGTTAACTGATGCAAGTACAAAAACATTTCGAAGAAGGAAATTCTAAATGATGATGTTGTGGTTTGAACGGTTCGTTAGGGATTTATAGTGGACACCCTATAGACAACGAAAGATGTAGAAGCGATTGAGACATAATCACTTGGCTGGATGGGGTATGTGACCATCAAACTCTCGAGTGTAGAAGCTAGCTTATTACAGTAGAAAAGACAAAGATATGAAACATCTTATCTGTAGCCAAGAAGATGAAATGTTCTTGTAAGCAACTTTATGATAATTAGTCGTGTGGATCCTCCTTGGATGTGGCGTTGGGTAACAACATCGCCCTAGGTGGGAGAGCAGTGCTCCATTCTGAATCCCCCTTGAACTTTAAACAAATTTTGGAATTGTTTACCGCTCAGATATTTTCTAGTCAGAGAAAGGCCAGCTTTTAAGATGAAATCCTTGCTATCTTGTAAATGTCCCGTTGCGAGAAGAGACATTTGGAGGGTATTGTCATCATATTTGATCAGAGAACGAATAAATATTTGACAGGAGGAGTCTAGACTGTATGAAGTTAACGCTTGAATGTGGACGTTTAGAGAAGAATGGAGAGTAGTAGTACATGTATAAGAGAAGACGTTGTTTCAGATGAAAGGAAATATGTCGTTGCTGTATAAGAGGAAGACTGTGAAGAGAACATCTGTCGCTGGTGAACAATAGACTTGATAGAGAGTGAGTGTCAGAAAGAAATCCTTCTTCACCTGCAGAGTAAGTGCGATCTAAGAGGAATGCAAACTGCACGAGTGAAGGAGCAAAGACCATCGCGGATACAGTTTTGATATGCGTTTATAAAAGTGCCAGAACGATATATTTATGTTAAGGTCAACTTGAATATATCTTAACAAGGAAAATTCAAGAGCTCTAGCATAAGCGGCTTTACGAAAGCACAGGCTTTAAGAAAGGAGAATTACAATGAACCTCTTGCAGTGGATTTTAATTGCCATATATTCTATAACTGTAAACTTAGTCCTTCTTCACTCAGTATATGCTACACTAAGAAGTAGAGTTCATAACATGGGAAACAAATACCTCCTTGCATCCATTGCAGGGAGGGTTGCCATTTCCACGTTTATTCGTTGAAACAAGGATAAATGCCCGTTGTATAAGAAACAATGATAAGCATTTTATAGTGTATCTAGTGATGTTCACAGAAAAAAAAAACATTCAGATGGATATAAATCAGACATGATAGGCACTCTGAAATAAATCGGTTTATATAATGTAAGAATAATTTCGAAAACTAGGCCATAAAAAGACTTTGTGCCTGAAATAAATAAATACAATTAAGTACTTATAAACGAAAAATATAAAAAAAAGAAAGCAAAGTTATTTTATTTACCTCATCTTTTTCATCTATTTCATTCAACATGACAATAGTAGAAGAATTGTGGTCGTATATTAGGCGCCAGAAGTCTACAACTGTGTTAGGGAGTGTCATCTGAGTGACGATGAAGGCATCTCGCTTCTTGTAACTCTAAAAATACATTGGAATAAAACGACATTGATATGTTTTAAGAAGAAGAAAAAAAAACAGAAAAAGAAACAATATGTTGAAATATGAAGAAACGAAGTTGAAAAGAAAATATATATACTTTGTCCTTTGAAATGGAAAAACAGAATTTGTTGAAGTTAGACGCTTTAAAAAAATGGTAAAATGTTGAAGATAAATAACAGAAATGCATACAAATAGATCATTACATTTTAAATGGCACTCCGTCGGTTACGACGGCGAGTGTACCAGTTGATTCAATCAATGGAACAGCCTGCTTCAGAGATTAACGTGTAAATGGCTGAGCACTCCACAGTTCTCAGTGTTATTCAACATTGCACAGAGTGTGACAAGGCTGGCCCTTTGAATTACAGGTACAACTCATTTTTGCCAGATGAATGGACAGGAGCAACGTGAAATGCTTTTCTCAAGAACACAACGCACATCTGGGAATCGAACTCATAACCATAAGGTCGTGAACTGAATACTACAACCACTAAGCTATGCATCTTCCCAAGTCGGTAACGAATTAAACCTTCCGTCGATTCACCAAAAATTTCAAAACAAGTTATGAAGGAAAGAGTAAACTAGAGCTACAGTATTAGTACATCTCTTAAAAAGTCTTAGGGGGTGGTCTACGTACAAACTGTGTCGATGTGAGATTTGGCTCGCCATGCTGCAGCCAATTGGCCGTATTATCTGAAGTTAGGTGAAACCCTCATTACTGTAAAGGAGGCTGAAGTAACATGAAATAAATGTTTCTTTTTAATAGAACGCTCTTCCACGAACCAATTCCATGTATTTACGATCGTGACCCTTAACACTCTTCCTCTTTCATACATACAAACAGATACATACATACGTGTCTGTAATTGTGTGTGTATATATATATATATATATATATATAATGAAATTTAGATTCAGTTGAATTAGGTACTTAAATTGAGGCACCTTGTTACCTTGTTAGGACAAACTTATTTGCACACTCAGATGATATTAGGTCAAACACTGCACAGAATTGTTTCCACCCCATATTCATGCAGGGTATGCAGATGGCACGATCCAACTTAGTGAATAAATCTGCTCTTGCTTGTTCAGACATATACTTTACATAAAGATACTTTCCAAATACTTCCGAAGAGCAGATTCCAAGGTAGGTGAGTAAAATATAAATGAGTAACAAAGATGTATAAGTTTCAGTTAATTACGGCTGTTTCGAGCGACTCCTTTAATTGATCTATGAAAGCATTACATCATTACAAGGAAGACCGTTCTCATCAGATGACCGCATAGAGCTCACGCATAAAGGACAAGTTAGATATTTAAACATATTCATATCATCAATAGAGAGCAAATGTTTACAATTATTCCGCTGCTAAATTTTTGGCAGAAGGAAAAAAGGACAGTACAGCGACAGAAAATTTGTCCTTTATGCTTGGGGTCTATGAGGTCATCTGATGAGAACGGTTTTCTTTTTAATGTTGTAATGGTTTC
>NC_068988.1:4629017-4630477 GCF_001194135.2 Octopus bimaculoides
TATATATATATATATATATATATATATCAGTATACGTGTCTGTGATAATTGTGGATATTAAATTGGGATATCATTAAATGCGCCAGGCTTCCAAATCTTCCACAAATTACAGCCAGTCCTACCACACCGAATATGAGAAGAGATTGTTAAGGCGGGGATGTATTTTATTCTATGTTTGACTGATCAGGGGCAGTCTAATGTAAATCAACAACATTAACAACATGAGCAACAATATCGTCACGAGCGCCTACACAGCTACTCTACCTGCTAGACATAGTAGCTACATCTTTTAAATCCCACCTTACGTTTTTCAAATAGGATACACTAGATAATGTAATATAAATAGAAAATGGAAGAATCAAGCATAAAATATTTTGATTATAGGACTTGTGTATCAAAACTGGGCTTAAAAAACACCAAAATGTATCAACGAAAATAAAATATGACGAAACTTAAATGACAAAAGGAGACTTTGATACTTACATTAAGGAACACTGCATTTATATAATCATTGCTCTCGTCAGCAGGCGTTGTTAGATACGGCCGACATCTGTTGGCTGGAACGAGAAAAAAGAATTTACCGATAATTCCCCGTTAATCGAACAAAATACAGCAATGAGAAATTATGGTAATTTTCTGTCATAACCAGAAAAATACATTATTCGGAAAATAGAAACCAATGAGGAAGTCTCCGTCACATTGATGACCTATAGTACACATAAGTCAGCAATGAAGGACACATTTTTAATTGACATACTATGGATTTTAATAGAAAATCTCATTGTAATATGTTACAAAAATTATATTCAAAATGGCATCATCGTAATTAACGTCACAAATCACAGAATTCCTAATAAAAGTAAGTTAGTATTAACTTGATGTTTTTTTTCTAAAACCCAGATGCTACATGTACAACATGTTTCTGTCTAAACGGAGTTCAAATTCATAGCACCTAAGAAAATATTCGTCTATTTGCTCCGGTTACAAAGATGAAAGGAATAAAGAAACAGAAAAGAAATAAAGTAATAAAAATAGATAAAAGTAGTTAAAAGAATATGGCAGGAGAATAACGTTCAAAACTCATTTTTTTCTGGAGGATGTGGATGTTGGTTAGTACTTCCATGAAGGTACAGGTTTTTAGTTAAAATCTCAGGTAAATCCAGGCTCTTTAATATAATATATACATGCTATTACGGAAACTTTACACGGATCCCTGGATCCAGCTTTAGCTGTAATCTTGGAACCTAATGATCGATCAACTATAGCACTTACCCTGCGTACCTATTCGATTAGATCACAAGTAAACTAAACCTATCATACTCTTTCTTTCTCTCTCTCTCATATATATATATATATATATGTATGTGTGTATGTATGAATAGAAATCTAATTCTGCTCATATATGTGTGTGTGTGTGTGTGTGTGTGTGTGTGTGTGTGTGTGTGTGTGTGTGTGTGTGT
>NC_068988.1:4630487-4639621 GCF_001194135.2 Octopus bimaculoides
TATTATTTTATTTAAAAGAATTCCAACTCCGTCTGTTTTTTATGTTTTATTTATACTCTTGTAAAATTAATGTGGGATATAGAATATGGAATATATAATATATAATATAAAATATAAAAATGGATGGTACAATGAAATGAAGTATTGAATGTCTTATTGAATATATGGAATATGTCTTATTGAATATATGAAATATTGAGTGTTCAATATAAAGGATTAAATATATGAAGGTGAATACGTATTTTCTATACCTTGTGGTATTTCATCATGGCCGGTATGACAGACTGTAACAATAAGACATATTCCATATATTCAATAAGACATTCAATACTTCCTTTCATTGTACCATCCATTTTTATATTATATATTCCATATTCTATATCCCACATTAATTTTACAAGAGTATAAATAAAACATAAAAAACAGACAGAGTTGGAATTCTTTTAAATAAAATAATATATATATTTATGTATGTATGTATGTATGTATATAAAATATAATAATAAACGCCTAATATAATTATTTCTGTATTTATATTTCCATTCCGAGCTATGCTGCACGACTGTTTATCCACAGACCAACAGACGAATTCCAGCTATTTATAGATTATCGGAGTCTTTTTTTTTTTTTACTTTTCATTTTTGCTATGAGAAGAGATTGTAAGAATACCACTCAAGCATTTCCCATTTATGGAGAAAGGGACACTTTAAGGGATATTTCATGTCTCTTGTCGCTGTGTAATATCGCCAATTTAGAGAGAGAAGCGAGAGAGAAGCGAGAGAGAAGCGAGAGAGAAGCGAGAGATAAGGAGAAAAGGGAAATTATATATATATATAGAGAGAGAGGGATATAGAAAAAGACGACTCCATTAATTAGATTGTACTTTATTTATCGACTGCAGAAGGATAAGGTGCAAGTATCTCGCGGGTAGGTTCCAAACTGATCATCATAGAGATCTGGATTATCATAGGATTCCGGATCTTTTAGTCTTTTAAATGACTCAGAATTCACTGTCGTTAAATAATCATATAACATTTACATTCCACTTTTATATTTTATATAATTTGAAATAAAAACAATTTATCTATTTACTAACAAAAGGCACTTAAGACCATCAGTTACTTATTGATATTTGTAATCAATAATAGTTAAACTAACACACCAACTGACTAACACAAAAGTTATACCTGAGCCTGAGAGAGTGCATCACTGAGTGGCTAAGAGAGTTTTACACCTTTTCCCTAAGCGAGAATTTTTCTCCATTGTAAACTGTAGTGAAGCTGCGTTCAGGAGTTAAAATATGTCACAAACATGTTTAAGCTAACCTAATGTTTGTTTAAATATTTATACACTTTTACAGCCATTATATAGCTTGTATGTCTCGTTGTTTTCTTTATAACTTTAGAGAACAAATGTTTTGTGTGCCTATGTGTGTGTGTTTGTACGTGTGTGTGTGTGTGTGTTTGAGCGTGTGTGTGCGTATGTGTGTATATGTGTGTGTGTATGTGTGTATGTGTGTGTGTGCGTGATATGTTCTCTAGTAAGACAAATCTAGTCGCCCACAAAGTTGCATCGATACCTAAACATATTTCTCGTATTTACTCAACGACACACACACGTGTCAGTATAGAATCGTATGTCCCAAGTAGTTATGTGCCTTGTACTCCTTCCTATGAGGGGCGAAAGAAAAATGAAACCTGAGCATTTTCAAAATAATCATCGCCAGCAGTAAATAAAATCAGATTGTTGTTCATTAGAGAAATATGCTTAAACTTTTAATTTTATAAAGTTTGGTTTTAATACAAGTCTTGTAAGTCTCTCAGTGAAGGCGCGATGGCCCAGAGGTTTGGGCAGCGGACTCGCTGTCATAGGATCGCGGTTTCGATTCACAGACCGGGCGTTGTGAGTGTTTATTGAGCGAAAACATCTAAAGCACCACGAGGCTCCGGCAGGGGATGGTGGCGAACCCTGCTGTACTCTTTCACCACAAATGTCTCTCACTCTTACTATCTGTTTCTGTTGTGCCTGTATTTCAAAGGGCCAGCTTATCACACTGTGTCACGTTGAATATCCCCGAGAACTACGTTAAGGGTACACGTGTCTGCAGAGTGCTCAGCCACTTGCACGTTAATTTCACGAGCAGGCTGTTCCAGTTGATCGGATCAACTGGAACCCTCGACGTCGTAAGCGACGGTGTGCCAACAACAACAATAAGTCTCTCAATCAACAACTGTCATTAAACGGATAGTAATGTCCGTTAATTATATGCCATTTCCCTTTTCATAATACAACTGTTGCTAAATATATTTTCATGATAAACCATACAACCAGCGGTAAAGTATTTGGTATTCCGTAGATTGCGAAACAATCTTTATAAACCATGTGTTGTAGGACAGACTACTTTCACTGCTGACAGAAGACAATAAAATTCTGACACGTTGGCATCAGTTTCAATACTGAAAGCAAAATAAAATAGAATTCTCCTTTCCTCCACCACATCAATTACTTAGAACTTAATTTAACTTCTGTGTGATCTATTAAAGTAAACATCATACAACGATGACGTATGGTTTGTAGGTTCGAAATTGTATGTTTCGAAATTGTTTACCTAATTATGCGAATTTTGAAAAGGCATGAATGTTACAAGCCCTCAATTCTATTAGTCTATAAATTTCTGTTCTTTAATGTAATTTATAAAATATATCACATCTGCACAAAAATGAGAGACTCTACAAGAAGCAGAAAACTTCATTTCTCGAAATTTTTGTCCATTAACTGACAAGTGTCATGCAAAATTAAGACTGACATACGTAAAGAAATTTAATTAAAATATAGTAGATTCTATTGGAAATATTTAAAATCAAGTTGCTTTTGAAATCGGTCCAGTCTCTACGCACATATATATTTTATGACATACTTATATTTGAAGACTTACACATGTATGTCTGTTGCTTTGTGTGTGCTTATGTTTCTGTATACTTGTTAGTTATGACTTATCTATTATATATGTATATATATATATATATATATATATATATATGAATGTATGTATATGTGTGTATGAGTGAGTGTGGTGGGAGAAAGAGAATAAATATATATAGTGTATGGAATGATCGCATAGAGAGGAAAAAATGTAAACCTTGGTCTTTTATTAACAACAGACAGTGAGGCACCGATGTATATTCGAATTTAAATCAATTTGGAGCCTCAGTCAAAAAGTTTGTTCCTTCAAAATGCTTCATTTCTCACAAAAGTTGAATTGTGCCAAAATTATTAGAAGTAGGCTCGAGTCAATGCAACAAGTGAGCGTTTTGACAAGGAAAGGCGTCAGATGTACCACAGTGAAGAGGTTGGCAGGCTAAAGTAACAATTGTAAGCTACATACAGCAAGAAAATATTGTGGACGATAGAAATAAAACAAACTACTTCAAATAGATATTCGAGAGTTACATACGTCAGCGCACATACACACAGATACATACACATGTTTGTACATAGAAAAATAAACAAAACATATACATATTTATCGATACACTCACACAAATCGTATGAAAAAACATATTATGCATACAAACATACATACTTATGTTATTTCCATGGATATGAACGCATGGACAGGTGCAGAGATCAGTGTGCGGTTTAGAAAATCACTTTGCCACCACTTCGGTCTGGCTTCAAGACCACTGTGGAGGAAATAGGACTAATGATCTACTCAAGTTTAGTGTTCACCAGTAACCTGTGCGTGGTTACACCTCTCTCTCTCTGTGTTTGCGTGAGCGTGCGCGCGTTTACAGTATATAACCTGTGTAATTTGTGTTCATGTCTCTTTATATCTCGCAACGTAGAGTCTCGAGAGATAAAAGACGGGAAGTAAAGATGAAAACAAGTATTCGTTTTGCAGTGAAGGTCTTAACCTTTTGGGGGTATGCACTATCATGGCTGCCTTACAAGAAATGATATATCATATTTAGAGTTTTTCTACCTAGACAACCATTAGTCTTAATAAACACACATGTGTGTATGCATATATACACACAAACTCTCTCTCTCTCTCTCTCTCTCTCTCTCTCTCTCTATCTCTCTCTCTCTATCTCTCTCTCTCTCTCTCATATATATATATATATATATACAATGGCATACGCTCACAAAGACACCCACTCACACACATATAGTCATATATACACACACACACGGGGGTGTGTGTATATATAAATAAAATATATGAAAAACCGGTTATAAACTGGTTTGAAAATATTCGATATTCATTCGAAACTTTTAGGTTCATATTAAAAGTGGAATTTTGCTGTTTTTAACATCTGGTATTTTCTTGTAACATAAGTCGTTGCTTTATACTACAAAAATTCGAACGCTATTTCTTTTATGATCCCCTTGACACTTTTCTAAATGACTTACTTTCTATGATAGACGTAGATTACTTTTGAGCACAGTCGTTTCTTTATTGTAATCTTTATAGAGATGTATTATTGGATTTGGAACCTACAAGTTTTAGATAAGTGTCATGAATAATCCTCGCTTGGATATATGCTGTAATTGGATCGATCTTATATACATTTGGTGTAGAATAAATTTAATTCAAACGCCTAATATAATATGCTTCGTGACAAATATCATGAGGTTTTCACAACAATGTGTTTTCATAAATTTCAAATGAAGACATTGCTATGTAGACCAAAAGTCCTACATACATCTAAATCAAATTCAATTTCCATTATGATAACCTTAGCAACAATTTCGAAGTGAGAACTGGTTTGGGGAAATCAATTCTTTTTTTTTTTTTATTCTTTGGAATGCTAAGAAATGACAATGCTGAATGTCACTTATTTTCCATGTCTCTGAATGAAGGAATGGAACAACGTACGTCAAGAGACCGAGCAAACAATAGAGCGGAATCAATAGAGATGTAAACTTATAATATTACACTTTAGTATCTGAGTGTATAGAATTATAAATAGCAAACAATGGCGCGAGTATAAAAAATATTATTTAAACGGTGGCTAAGAGATGAGAAATCGTGTAAGTAGCTGACAAATTAAGGGATAACAATATTCAAACAATTATTAAGGTTCCCCATGAATTGTAACCCAGCTATTCAGACTGCAATGAATAATTACAAAAGATGTATGCATGTACACATGCATATGTGTGTGTATACATATATTTCTATATAAATGTTTGTGTATATATATATGTGTGTGTATATATATATCTATATATATATATATATATTCATACCTACATACATTATATGTACATACATACATATACGCATGTCCCTATACGTACGCACATGCATACGTATATACATACATACATACACACACACACACACACACACACACACACAAATATATATATACACAAATAGATAGACATACACATGCATATTCACATATACGTATACATATGTATATTACATACGCAGATGTATGTGTGTGTGTGTGTTATTTGTTTTTCAGAATAATTGTTTAATCGGAATTAATATTGATACTAAACAAAAACGTAGCGGTACGAAAGTTATGGTGTTGCTAATACTTCACGTCACCAGTAGTTTCTGTTACATAAGTAGCTAGAACACATAACTGGCAGCAGAATGCAAAGGAGGCAATAATTTGGTGTGGTTTCTGGGAGTTTTAGAAATGAAATTAAATGGTTATTCCAAAGCTTAGAAAAGGCGAGAACTAAGAAACTATTTCAATGATGTCACAGGGAAGTAACTAATTATATTCTCCATCCTAGAATAGAATTACTAAAACATTCTGATAATCATTTACAAATTATTCTCGGTTGAATTTACAATTGTTTATCATTGCCATACACAATTTTAAAAGAATTGCAAAACAGTCGAGGATAAAATTATCGTTAACGTATTCTGCATTCATAAATTAGATTTCGGCGGTATATTTTGAAATACGAATTTCTTAATTAAGATGCTGTAGAAGTAAACATTTTCTATACTTATGAATATAACATTGCGCTCCAGATACTGTTGTATAATATAGTATACTTGAATCAATAAGTTAGCCATGACTGTAATACAGTAATGTAGTATATTTGAACTAATAATATAATACTTTGCTCTGGTTGCGTCTATATAATACAGTTTAATATTATATCATCATATATTATATATAATAAATAATCTCGTTTATTATAATTTATTATAATAAATTACTACACTTTTAAGTTACTGGATTATGAAATAGTTTATAAATATTTTGAAATGAATAATAAATTTTAACGCAAATATCAATATCAGAAATGTAAAGAGAATGAAATAATATTGTATTTTACGTAAATACTATATTAGAAAAATGTGACCTTAGGATATGTAGCATATTAGAAAATTTGTTTGAATCGAAAATAATCAATAATTAATTAGAAATAACAACATAGCTTTAAAATAAGGATATCATCAACTGAAATCAATAGTAGTAAAATGAAAATAGTTATAGTCCATTGTAAATGAGTGTTTTGCATAGTGTTAATGAGTTTCTCCTAGAAAATCAACAAGGTAGTAGTGACCAGCATGTTACATAACAACAGTAATTATCTTAATCAGAATAATATTTGATCTTAGGTAAGATTGCATTCGTCACTGCTGCAGGTTTATTTCTAATAAGCCAGAATAAAAAAAAAAGTATAAAATTTATTACAATATATCCCAGGGTTAGAAGCTTCCACATCAGATTTTCTTTCCCATTCAGTCTGAGTGCTGTTTAGTTTTACTGAAGAAATGACATTGCTATAAGGTTTTCAAATCTCTCACATCCTTTAGTTTTCTACAACCAATTTAACGGTTTCTTTTCAATTTGGTATAACACAGGATAGTTGTCTCCCCTAGAATTATATGTTTTCATATCTTGCCTATTTTCCAATCTGGCTGGCAGTTATACTGCATCTATAGCTACAGTTGTATATATTCCTCGGAGTTAGTTGATATCGCACCATCTCTCCTCAGGCCCATCTAATGACCTAGTTTCTTCTCAGTTCCATATTTAAGAAATGAGGAATTATGTACATTATTTACATTATTTCTTGTTTGTTGCTAACACAACGTTTCGGATGATATACCCTCCAGTCTTCTTCAGGTGTCTTGGGGAAATTTCGAACATGGGTTCTCATTCCTAAGGTATTTTTCGATGTTGTTATTAATTTTATTATTATCGAACTCGGAATCTTGAGGTTAGTAGACCGCGCTCGTAACCACTACGCCATATGCCCGTGGGCAATTATGGAGCGAATTTTAGGGCTTATAAATCTAATATTCTCCTATCCTTCCTTAATACCGGTTCCCATATGCTGCTCATATCTGCACTCGGTCTGCTTAGGAGGTTGTTGTGTCCTAGCATATGTGCTGCTTCTTTTAGTTTTCGTATTTTCCAGTGGTGTTCTCTGTCTATTATTTTAACTTTATCCCACAGGGGGAGATGGTCTCCATTTTTCCATATTTGATCAGCTATACCCGATTTATCAATATCTCCTCGTGTCACAGCTTTGCGATGTTCGTCCACCCTTATTTTGAAAGGGCGGCACAGCTGCATGGGATGGAGTACACGCATTTTTTGGTCATATTCTCATCTATTGGTGGTTTTACTCGAAGGAGATATTTGCGAAGTGTTGTATTACTCTTGAATACTGTCCTGGTGTCATAAGGGCCGCATATCTTTTGTATCTTTTCGGAGAGGCCTCTCACATAGGGTAAACGGACTGTGGACAGTTTATTGGCTTCATCCTCTCTCTTTTTCATAATTGAAGTGGATAGTATACTTACTTTTGAGGTAGTTGTTGCTTAATAGATTGTTACTGAGCTTGATCATTTCTTCGTGGTGTGTATCACGATCGTTACTTATATTCTTTGCACGATCGTTACTTATATTCTTTGCACGATGTTTTAGGCACTGAGTAATCCCTCTCTTTACACTGTATGGAGGGTGGGAATTGAAGTTGAGGTATCGTCACTTATAAGACTTGCGAGCATTTCTATAACAATTATAGGTTTCATTTCTAAGAGTTACTCGTTGTCAATATTCTTATGAACGGGATACACAAAAACGCATTTACAGCCACAAATGTATTTTTTCACGAAGTGTTTTATAATCCCAAGTCTCGGTTTATGACATTTTTTCTTTGCTTAATTTAACATTAATCTATCTCATGATACCAAAGTATAATCAATAGCCTCATTCTGTTTCACATTTCAAAAATGGTGTCGATATATGTTACCTTTGAAATTAGCTTTCAAATCTGAATGGTACTTTTTCCTCATATTTTCTTCTTAAACTATTGCATCTTTTAGATAAACCTTTTAGATAATTTTCAGAAGAAGATATTTTAAATAATGTAACATATAAAACATATGATTAATTTAATGAATAATATTCAGTCTTCCTCTATCAAATTTTGAAGTTATTGTTACCACACTGATGATAATGTTCCCCCATCCAAATTATATGTTTGACCCTTTTCCTTGTATTGATCCAACTTCAATATCCATAGAACCATGTATATTCACTCAACATATCTCTCGGTTGCAGTTACAAATATTTATTTCGAGTAAGTCTAAATATATATTGTTACAGTGAATTAATTATTCATCATCATCTATGCGAATGAATATCATTAAAAGGACTATTTTCTACATACCTGGTGTAATATTTTTACATCTATTTTTGAAAATATTCTCTGGTCGCAAAGCAGATGTTGATTCATCTCTATCCATTGTTGCAGATATAAGCCGCAAAATCTGGAAAAAGAATATGAAACGGTTTAGATTGGCACACGAGACCACTGCAGCAGCCACACGTGATTATAACAGAAATACATTTGAAAGAATAAGGTATTATAGGCTCCAGATGAATTACATATACGTATATAAAACATACACAGATATACACACGTATTCATGGGTGTGTAAACTTTCCTCCGAACCACATGGTTCCAAGTTCAGTCCCATTGTGTGGCACATTGGGTGAGTGTCTTCTCTTATAGCTTCAGGCCGAGTAAAGCCATATGAGTGGATTTGGTAGATAGAAAATGAAAGAAGCCCATTGTGTGTATATACGTGTATGTTTGTTTATATATATATATATATATATATATATATATATATATAT
>NC_068988.1:4640061-4650230 GCF_001194135.2 Octopus bimaculoides
TATATGTATTTTTCCATATATGTATTTTCATACACTGTTTTTAACATTTTCATCTTATTATCAGAGAATGTGTGATAATCAGTATGTAACACTACAAAGTTCATACAAAGCTTTATACTTTAAATATATTTTATCATCAAAGAATGTATATGTGCATTTTAATACTCAAACTGTTTTTTAACATTTTTTATTATTCTCAAAGACTTTTGGTAATCTTTTTCTAAAAAAGTGAAACCCGTTAAGTAAATAAATATCTTTAAAATAAGTGCATTTTCAAACCTTCTTCCATATATATTTCCACTCGTACGGTATTCCACAACTTTACTTTATTATATATATATAAACTGTAAGCTCCACTAAATATATTGTTTTGCCAATAGGATTGTCTTCTTGACCAAACAAGAGAAACCGAATAGGTTCTACACAAGAAATAAAAAGTGTTGACTTTCTCAAAAAGGATAATTTTACTGTAAATTAAGTAATATCAGTTTTATACACGCATAAGTCAGATAAACATACAATTGATTAAGAAATGAAGTTGGGCAGATCCCCTCTGAGGCGTTGTCAGCAAACCGTGAAATGATCCGTTGGAAGCCTTCCTCCTTCTGCCTATGTATCAATAGTATAGAATGAATGGGTTTACATTTTTATTGAAGTCACGATGGGGCTTTCTATTAATTAAATTTATATGTATATATCATATATATTCTTTATATATGGTCAGACTGCTAGATTACTTCTTAGGTATGATTAAGCGATAACATGTAAGACAGAATTGCGTCTCAAAAATATACTGCAACAATATAGCTTCCTATAATATATACAGCTCACCCTCTTTTAGGTATTGTTTTTTGATTTCCTGATTCTAAGTCGATATGGTTTCACTGAACTTTTAACACAACGTCTCGTCGCCCACACCTTGTATGATAATGTAAGGTGGAACTTTGTGAAAGCCTGTAAGACTGATAGACTTTGTGTAATATATATATATATACATATGTATACATATATACATATGTACGTATGTACATATGTATGTGTATATGCATGTATGTATCTATGTATGTACATATGTATGTACGCATATATGTATGTATGCATGTATGCATATATGTATGTATGTACGTATGTATGAATGAATGAATGTATGTATACATGTAGATATATATGTATATGCGTATGCATATACAATTCGGCTGTTCTAGACTCCCCTTCGGTTAGTATTGTAATTACTATCATCAAGGCAATTCTAGGAAGCACATGGAGCTCTATGAAAATTGAACAAAACTGAGAAATAAATATAGCTGATAGAGAACCAAAATTATATATACATGCATACATATATGTGTGCGTGTGTGTGTTCGCGCACACGTGCTTGCGTGTATGTTTATATTTGTTTGTATGTATGTATGTATACAAGCATATATATATATATATATGCACACGCACATTTTTCATACACGTACGTATACAGGGATGCTTGACTAAACCCTTTGAGTAGAATCCTATAACAACTGATACGGAAGGAAATGATTTCCACAGATTTTAGGGGCCAAATAATGTCGGCATGTTCCCCGTTGCCAAATTTATCTTTATGTGAAATCTTATTGACCACTCCTTTCTGAAGGAACTAACTGGAATTTATGAGGAGTGATAGACATTTTGTGCCAAACCGTATATTAATATCAGCGAGAGCAATTAACAATTTAGCATTTCACATCTTACACGCGATTATATGTAAGCATGTATATCTACTAGGAAGTATAAATGTGCATAGGGACATGCATACAAACACGAGAGCACGCACATGCAGTTGAGCTATCTCTCATTCCCTCTCTATCTCTCTACGAATACTAACATATATACATACATGCATCTTAAATATATATATACACACACACACACATACATATGTTCCGTATACTAATGTATATGTATAAGGTATGCATCAAAGTTTAATATGACGTATACGTGTGCGAGTGTTGCAGAACTGTAGATACATTACATCGTTTATGTACCTCATTATCATGAAGCTACGAATTACATGTATTTCAAAATATATGTAATTATACGTAAAAAACAAAAAACGGTATTGGACAACCAATAAACTTGAGTTTGAATCTATTTTCATGAGATACAAATATTAGTTTTTTATGCGTACATTTAATAGTATAGGAGAGGTATAGTGAATCGTTTAGCGCCATTTATTTAATGGCACCGAAGTGACGAAAGAGGACAAGAACGAAATAGCAGTTAAAAATCATATGAATGCCAAATATATTCCGTGAGATAAATTTTAATGACAATTAAAAATACAAAAAGATCTCAATATGTTAATAGTGTAGATATAAAAATGAATATTGTAAGAAGAAATCAAAATGTTTTTTATGATGTTAGTTACGTTCTCAAACCCTTTAATTCCTTTTATTCAAGAGAAGGATTCATCTTTGAGACGATCCAGTGCAATCTAATAAAGTATGTTTTTTTCTGAGATTTACACACAAATTACATTCAATAAACGGATAAGAATATTTAACCATAATTGAGTAGCATTTCTTGTAAGCCTTAAGTGAAGTCAAACATATTTTTTCCATTAGTTTCTTCAGGCAAATTACGAAAATAATTAAGAGTAAAATACAAAAAAATTGAATAAGATTTATGAAAGTATTTTTATGAGTTTCAGAAAAAGCTATCTCTTGATATCTTCTTTTAAAAGATATGACTTGAAAATTAAACAAGTGTAATTCGTAAAAAGAGTTTTAGGAAACATACATTGATGTGATGAAGATTTCTTTGTGTATATTCTCAACACCACTTCCAACAAACAACAACGTTTTACAGAAATTGTTTAGAAGCAAATTACAATCAATCTGTATATATCACACAGACGCAATTTCATATAAACTCGGCGGGTCTTTTTTATTTATATATATATATATACTCAATATACATAGTTTACATATATACATTGCGTATATACATAGCATATGTACTTCCAGCCTCAACATTTTAATATCTCAAAACACAATAGCAGGTAATTAATTATATACATATCCGCTTACTACGTACTCTTACAACCACAATATACTGTGTGTTTTTTATTTAAATTACTAGTAATGTTCTCTCAATTACTAATTTACATTATGTACCTTTTAAAGTAGATTAAACAAATTAAACTGCTAGGTTGATGAAACAGTTTCATATCTTGTCGGCGATTTACAAACAAGGCGCCATCTTAATCCATGATTGATTGTTTGCAAGTCAGTGTAGATACCAAAACAAAAATAAAAGAATTAAATTCTTTAAAACAAAACAGGTTAGCGGTTAAATGTCTTAACCTTTTTCTGTTGTAATTAACTTGAAAGCTTTATATTATTAAAATCGTCATTCTATCGGATTTTTTAAAATTTCAATGTCTTTGTTTTTGTTTTGTTTTTCATTGTTTGGGGGATGGATACATGTTTAAATGCAGGAAAGTAGACATTAGAAATTATTTTGTGGGTAGCTTTGAGAAAGCAATCGAGAAAATAATTTCCTTATTCTGCTGTGATTTATTAGTGAAGAGAGACAAAGAAATTATTGGTGTTAAATGAAACATCAGCAGAAAGTAAGAAAATGAAAAGAGAATTATTGGTAGCAAAACTGTTTCTTTGATCAGCCTGAACGTATCCATATAGTGGTAAGAAATGTTCTGATATATCTTCTCATTAATCTCACTGATCGTGTCTGAAAGATTAAATCAGCTAATGTGTTTAGTTATCTGATAAAATTAACTAATAATATATTTACTATGATATCTCGCTCGACATTAATATCTGTTGGCAGATGATATTGATTAGCTCGAACTCTACAAAAATCCAAACAAAACTGATAAAAACAAGAAAAAAATCTCTGAGCATTTACTGATGTAAGATCAAGAATGATATGTATCATTATCAGTTCAATCTCAACAGTAACTGATAAACAAATTCTGTAATCGATAAGAAAATTCAATCTACAAATGCCTACGTTACGATCATCTAAAGGGATATTTTATTAAAGAAGACCCACGAAATATTATAGTGATGAAATGTTCCTCCGCTACAAACAATTACTGTTTTCATTTCTTCGCCTCATATTTCTAACTTGTTTCACTCCCAGACGCTACAGACCTACTTATTCTAATCCCATAAATCTTAGGCGTTGGACTAAATTAAAATATGCAATTAATAAAAATATCTTTATAAAAAATGTTATCTTTCGTATCTGGAACTCGGCAGTTTTAAAGAAAGTCAATTTTCACTTTTTTTTTTATATTTGTGTTGTTAAAAGTCACACTCAGTTTGAAACCTTCATGGATAGTTAACGGTGGACACACACCAAATGCTACAAATTCGTGTAACATAAAATGATTCTTATATTGCATACAAAATATTGTGTATATATACAATAATGAACATGTTACATATTGCATACACAATTGTATATGTAATATTTCATATATTCTATACATAATATTATATAAATAAATATAGTAGTGTTTCGATAATTTAACAACCAAGTGTCTCAGAGCAATTCATTTCGCTATTTTCCCACACCAGGATACTAGGGTATTATATATTTTAAATACTCCTTATTGCTAGGGTAATAAGAGATTTCATATTCATACGAAATCTTTCACCATACATGTATGTTAAAAACAACAATGTAATACATGTACTCATCAAGACAGACACGTATTATTTCCATTGTATTTGTCTATATATTTTTTCAAATGTCCCTGGAATTACGGTGAAATACGATAATTAGCAGTTTGTTCTAATTTAATCTAAATATACAACCAGGCTTCAACTAGTTAGTACCATAAACGTTATGAGAATAAACAGTGACATCTCTCGTGCTCAAAATATATTCAACAAACTTAATTAATGAATAATAATCATACTCTCAAGGTGGACGAATCATTAGCGCACCCATCTTTTGCCTTCTGAGGTCAAATTCCTTCGACGTCAACTTTGCATTTCACCCTCCCTCAAACCTGCTGGTTTTGTACCAATATTTGAAACCATTGTTAATTATAGTCTCCTATTTTACCCATTAACTAAAACCGGCCTTTTTTAAGGTTACTATATTTATTAACAAAAACCTCGACTCATCAAAACGTCCCTCCGGTTTCTTTTATTTAACACACAGGCCATGACACAGAGGGGACAGCACAAGGACACGACAAAAAAAAACATTTAGGGGCTGGGGTTATACCTTAGTTAAATATCAAATATAATGAAATCGGATGAAATTACACTGTACAATGAAATCGAAATGAATTTTAAAATTATGTTAATATATTTTCCGGGTTCGTGTTCGAACCGCCTGTTTTTTCCCTTTTTTTTTATAACTTTTTATAATACCCCCTTTTTTATTATAATTTTTCCTTCCGTCATTTCCGTTTAGACCAACCACACTAGCGCGGCCTCATTCACTCTCAACTTCTTTACGACATTTGTCTATCTTTTTTCAAACGCTCTTCGAGGCAGGCATCTCTTCTCAAGACTTATCTTTCTTTACAGGTGGTAGTTAAAAAAAACCCAACCTATCTGTGTCTGGAGATAAAGTTGACTTTCTCAATTCTTCTTCCACGCGTCATCCATACTGTCTCTTTTAATACGGCTACTACGCAGAAAAATGACGCCCCCCTTTCCTTGTTAAAGGAAGAAGGCGGTACAATCTTGAGGAGAGACTCAGTCGATAACCGTACTCTTTCCGTATCTGACACCAATTGTTCGACATAGGTTATCAGTCCCCTTAGTTCCTCACAATATACAAAGGTGTGCGTTACAGTTTCACTGACACGCCTGCACCTCGGGCATGTGGTGGGATACCAGCACTATGCCTTGACAACCTCTCTCGAACTGGCAAAGCCGATTGGTAGCACAGCCAGGTCAGGGATTTCTGGAAGTTGTCCAGATACCCCGGCCCAAATGTTCCTCCGAACAGGTTGAGAAGCTGTTCCTCGTCGAAGCCCAGAGTCTCCCCCAGGACACGTGCTCTACCAACCCACTATAAAAATCCGCAGTTGTACCAAAACGTCCCTCCGGTTCTTTATACACGCACCGAAGAGATAAATATTCCGACTCGAAGAACGCCGAAGACACACACACAAAGCGAAGTGTCTCTGATTATAATTTCGCAAGTTTAGTTAAAAGATTAAAATATTAAAAAATAGTGGTAGTTTTTTTTCTTTACTACGGACAATAATTCTAAATCTTTTGGGATCAGAAAATTACATACTGTTGCATTCCTATTTCTTTAAGAACATAAACATCTATGTTGGAAGAGAACTGAATATTTACCAAAGCTGGAATTGAACGCAAATTGTGATGACGGCTGCCAGAGGCTCCTTCCCATCCACGTCCGTGGCATAAAATATTTTAATGTTAGGTGGACTAACTTTAATTGAATTTGTTACAATATATATTTGTTATTTATTTCATCCACTTCGCTTGATTAAAAGACAAAGTTAAAAGTGGTAGAATTAGAATTCAGAAGATGAGGCAATCGAAACGTATGATAGACAATCCAAATATGAAGCCAGCAGAAAATGGAATAATGGCAAGCACATGTCTGTTAGTTAAAGAACATAGAAGGAAAATAACTTGATAATAATTGGTTGAAACAATATGAAAATTTAGTAACTTTCCCAATTTCTTTTATTTTCTTTTTTCTCGTTACTTAAGTCACTGTAAACGATTTTTATGTTCTAATCTTTGAGAAGACTACAGTTCAAATGATGTTTACATCCGATTTACTCCAGACTGTAAAAACTGCTACACTTTAAAGAAGTATGTTAATTGAATTAGATCTCCGCAACGATACACCTTATGCTTCATAGATTATTCTTCAGCTAATTGGCGTCTAATAAGTAGCTTCTAAATGAAATTTGGACTAGCGTTTCGATTCTTGGTTATAAGTTTTGAAGGAAAATAACCAGAGACACACATTAGGGATAATCGACTCCGTTAAAGTTTGTAATAAATAGTTTATTTTACTGTTTGTTTTGAGAAAATTTAATTTTAATTATTTCTAAAAGAAGGAATTAAATTTTCTTTTCTAGTAGAAATATATTTTCCTCTTAGTTTTTTTTTTTTTTAGATTTACTTAACGTAGATGGAATTTAGATGTCTACAACTAGAAATTTATCTTCAATATATCTACTTACCCAGATCACAAAAGAACAACGGAGCACACACACACGCATATATATGTGCAGTTTAATTGAATTCGTAATTAATGAGGTACAATGTACATTTTGCAATGACGCAATTTGATGACGGGTTATACGAACATGCATTAGATTTTATCGTGCAATAATTCCAATAGTTTAGGCTTCTCTGTTGTGATGATATGGTATTAATTTTCCCTTGTATGCAGCTTCGAAGATAAAATGAACTGTTTTCAATGAAATTTCGTGACAACCTTTTTCTTAGACATTCCCTCAGATCGTGTATTAATCAATAGTTAACTCGAGTTAACCATAGGATAGGCTGGTTATTTTTGATTCGACAAAGAATCTTACATTGACTGTTCTATTCTTATGTATGATGGGATCTTTACCCTTTGGACGGCACATTGAGAAATTACTTTTTTGTAATTAAACACTTTCAAACTTGGGACACTGGTAGACTGTGTCATATAAAACATCTTTTACTCTTAGTGATGCTGAGAAAAGTTTATATTTTCAAAGTTATTTCGTGTTAGAGTTGTCTTATTTCGGTAATTTCAACCAATCAATGACGTGTATTCAGCTGAATAAAATTACTGCTGTTGTTTTTCAACAACTTCCGGTGGTGTATATTACGAGAGGGGCCAATTGAGAGCGGGACCAATTGTGCCGTATTGTTGTTATGTGATGTATGATTTACGCTGTGGGCAGATAGCACGGGGTCCAAGTCTTGGGTGTATCTTAGAGGCGATGCCAGCTTCAATACTGATGGAATATTTTCTACATCATGCAGATGATGCAGTGCTCACGGCGGCGTTGGAGAGAATAAAGCTTAAGCTTTTCTAGTCGACCTCAATAATCAAGGCCTGTCATGTCATCTATCTTTTTTGTAATTGACCTTTGAGGTGCTTCAATTTTCATATTTTGTTTCGTGTGGGGAGACCACAGGGGACAAAAGTATTCAAGGTGGGGTCGGGCAAAAGTAGAGAAGAGGAGGATAATGGTGTGGACATCTCTCGAGTGGAAAGTTCTAAGAACAGGAGCACATTCTGCGGGTCATGTCAACTTTGCTGTTTATATGAGCGGCCCAGCTTATGTTGTCCACAAAAACTCCCAAGTCTCAGATGTTGTTGGATGCCATGAGAGTTTCATCTGAAGGAAGTGGGTATGGGAGTTTCAGGGTATCCATTCTTCCGAAGTGGATTAATTAAATTCGAAAAATTAAAACGTTATCACTGTGGCTGTCACAAAGACTTTCATGTTAAGCATTCCATAAATTCAGTGCTTCCTATGACATCACGTGTTTATGTAACGAGAGCAACAGAGTTGTGAAGTGTTCACTTAATATTTTCTCTAAAACATGTCTTTTAATTCTATAGTGATGGTGAGACATGAAATTCTTTATGGTTGGACTGTGTTATTCTGTAGAATATGTGAATATTAGTGTTACTGGTTCAGCTACCAGAAGTGAAGCAGTGCTAAGTAAATATTGGTACATCAAGTCTGAACATTTATACCCATTCAGAATATTTCAAATAGTCAAAGATTGAATTATCGCTTACGTACATCGAAATGTTTTACTCTTCATATGGAATTATAAGCTAGTTCTTTACATTCTTATCAAAAAGCAGATAAACATATCTTTATATAAATAGAGAGACAGAGAAAAGAAAAAGGACGAAGGAGAGGAGGATAATCATTATGTAGATGCTGAGATAAAGAAATTTCAAATTATTGAATAAAACATTGCCAATTTCCTTGAAATTTTTCTTACAGTAATGATTAAAACAGGAATTCACGATAATTAGATTTTATTTAAAATTACTTTAATTTATTTAAGGAAATTAATATAGATATAATTTCCTTACTTCTAGAAATAGTCACGGTCGGTTAGACCAGCTCCATAGAGTTTAAAGTGTTTAAATTCGATGTTTATTGTGTTAACCAATTCTCCTTTAGTTGTTTCTTTTTACATGTTTGTTTACTTCTCCTATTTTCTGTTACTATCAAAGCCATACTGAAGTCAGTGTTTATGGAATGGTTTAAATCATATTTTTTAAAGATATGACCTGAGGGTGAAGGGTTCGGACTTCGTTTGTTTTTTTTCACAATATTCCACTGTTTATATATTTCCCTGTTTATTAAAGCAGAGAGCTGGGAGGATCGTTAGTAGGCCTGAACAAAAGACTTAGCAGTATTTTGTCCTCACGCTCGGAGTTCAGATTCCGCCGAGGTCAATTTTGCCTTTCATCCTTTCGGTGTCGATGAAAGAAGTGCAAGTTTTGCTGGGGTCGATGTGGTCGACTTACACTTCACCCGAATTTGCTGGCCTTGTGTCAAAATCTGAAATCGACATTTTCTTATTTATGTCAACAAGCTACGGGCCCGAAATATTACTTAGTCTTTCGCTCCTAGATTGGAATTATTAAACTGCAACGCAACAAATTCGAGCATGCATGAAAGAAGACTTTCATAGTTAACAGAATAGACTCCGACAGATAATGATACAGACAATAATAATAGACAACGTTATTAAAATATGAGAATAACAAAGTAGTGATTACAACGTAGGTAAAATTTAACACTTGTCTTATGACTGAAGTAGAACAAAATTGTTGTAAATTTCATGTTGAAGATTCATCAATAAAAGTGGCTCTAAGAAATTAGCGGCTCAGATTAGGCGACCACAACATTATGAATAAAGTTAAGGAGTTCAGAAATTGGCTAATGTGCCTTACAAAATGGAATATGGGTTCTTGTCCTTCTTATTGTATTGTACTAGAATATGAAACATAGCAATTTGGCGGCAAAGGGTCTAGTTTATTCAAACAGAGAACATGAATTAGGAGAGAAACAAGTTTAAACGCACACTTTCATTCATCTCCATCTCTCTCCTTTTCCATTTCTCTTTCTCTCAATACATAATACACACACATACATCTATACATACACGCACACATATATACATACA
>NC_068988.1:4650240-4652259 GCF_001194135.2 Octopus bimaculoides
CACACACACAATATATATATATATATATAAATTTGAGAGTGAGAGAGAACATAACGTCTACAATCTACATAAGCAAACTAATAAAATACGTTGCCAATGTAAAAGTAGTCCCAATATGTATTCCAGTAACGGTTTTAAAGAGCCACAGTCTGTAATGATGAGTGAGAAGACAAATACCACTCTAGAAAACAGAGATAACCAAATACTAACTGATCATTATTTGCCATAGTAGGTTGTGCAACGAATCTATTCTTTGTAATAGTTTAACCCACTACAATAACGGTAGTCTTTTCCTTTAACGTATGTTTTTCTTATTGGTATCTATGAAAAAAACCTATACAATTATGTATCTATGGAGATTGCAGATAAAACATAACAAAACAGAGCGTTAGAGGCAGGAAAGGATAATAGATAGAACTTGTATTGACACAGATGCAACTGAAATATCATATGTGTGTACGTGTGTGTGTGTCCATGTGCCTTCGTGGGTTTATGTGTTTCTATGTATTTAGGTATATGTATTATATATCATACATTATAATATGTGCGTATTACACATACATACGCATATATTCACATATCTACATAGATATACATACAAATTCCTATATACATGCATATGCACAAAAGAATGCATACACACATAAATTTATATATATATATATATATATATATATATATATATATATACACGCACAAACGATCATATTTTTATTGAAGGCATTGAAGGTACAATTGCTCACATTGACAGAGCATTCCTTTTTCAAAGCAATTCCCGTTGTGGCTGTTAAGAACATTGAAGACGTCATGTTAAGATCATTGAAGCTTCATTCACTACAAACTGATTTGTACAACAGCTCTAGTCTGAGAGTGTTTGCTGAGTGTACAGCAGATCGAGAAAATAATTAACAACGGAATTACCATTTCAGTGATGCCTTTAGCGCTTGCAAGGAACATCTTGCTAAATTGTGGTAACTACAGTGTAGGTCACTAAATCTAGTGTATTACTTAACTATGAAAACAATACCTGATCTGAGAGGATAGCAGGTGAATCCTGAAGTGTCTTGTTGAACTAATGATCTGAGCTACATTAAATTGAAGAAAGTAATGTCCAGATCCATTATGTTAAGGAAGTAAAGGCGATTAGCAACTTCCACTCCTCGCTTGCTACAATATCCAAATGCTAGCCATCGTTTAGAAATTTGTGAAAATCTTGATAGAGCTATCCGTAGTCTGAGAAACACGTTGTTCATTCAAGCGATGAACCACGAGTTAGAATCCTGAATAACTAAGGTGGATAAGTCAGTCATATTTGGCATGTTTAAGGTTTGAGCTACAACATGAGGTCTGCCTATAAGTGCTCCAGCTAACTGTGGTCTATCTGAACGACGTATTGTTTTCATAGCGTGGTAATCTATTTTTTGTTACCCGTTAGCTTGGAGGTTTCTTACAGGAATTAATCTTTTTAGTTACTAGAAACAATTGTATATTCAATTTCTTTTGAAAAATTGTGTGTGCGCGTGTGTATACGTTTGTTTCCTCCCCTGGGCGTCTGCTAGTACTTTACATGCACCACTTTCTCGCTATATATATATATATATATATATATATATATATATATATATATATATATACAGAGGTCAGCAGGTTCCTATGGAAAAAATTGCCAAGCTTCGGAACCAGTGCAACATTACCCTGTATGGGCAGAACCACAAATGTAGAACCCCACCAAAAACCTGTAGGAAAATTCATAAAGACGCGTGGTCTAACGGTTTTGCAATACGGAGTTCTGCGAATTAAATCAATTTGACTGTGCTGAAACCAGAATAGTGTAAAAGAGTACGGCAAGATAAACGGTGGAACTCACGAAGTAGCAACGAGGGTGCAGGAAAGCGTATTGCCTCAAGGAAATCAATGAAAATTTAACGCAAGGGAATCGTACATTTTTCTCTCTCTCTCACTTTCTGTCCTCACGCTCACACACATACTTAAACACACATCTATGTTTGTTTATTTATA
>NC_068988.1:4652310-4660622 GCF_001194135.2 Octopus bimaculoides
ATATATATGTGTGTGTGTGTGTGTGTGTGTGTGTGTGTGTGTGTAAATGTGCTCCTCCCACCAGGACACAGCACAAATGCATGTTCACAGGAGAGTAATTCCACTTCTTTGCTGTGAAAATGACAGACTTTTGGCATCACTTCAAACTAAACATTACTTGAAACTATTTTGCCTCAAACTTTCAGAGTGGTGTTGCTGAACGGATACTAAAACCATGCCAGCAATAGACAAGGAAATCCTATCATTTTACGCTTACAGCCTGCTGCAAACAGTTATAACAATATTCACTAAAGTTTTTCTCAACTTATTCTTGATTAGAATCATAATTGCCATCATTTTCTTTGTTATAGATGCAGCCCTCGTCCTCCACTTCGCAACATTCACCATTGTTTCAGGCACTAAAATAATTACTGTTGTAGTAGTTGGACAATCAATAATACGGTTCCATTTAATTATATATAATATGGTGTGTTTGAGTGTGTGTAATTTATGTATATCAATATCTATATATGTATGTTTCACTGCCTCAGTAACTGAATATTTATGTGTACGAGCGCGCGCGCGTGTGTATATGTATGTACAGGTAGACATCAATATACAGCTATTTCCTGTGATTAATTGTTTATTTTCTAATAAACTCAGTCGTTCTCTCTCTCTCTCTCTCTCTCTCTCTCTGTATATATATATATATATATATATATATATATATATATACACGTACATACAAAACGTATATACATACACAATATATATATGCACACACACATACATACACATAATATATATATGCACACACACATACAGACAGACACATTATATATATATGCACACACACATAATATATATATATATATGTATAGTATAATATAGTATAAGGCAATCAGTAAGTTATCATAATAGAACTCAGAGTTTCAAATGCCGGAGCGTCTATCGTCAAAACAGCCGATGAAAATGCCTCGAAGCTATTAGCTTTGGCATTTGAAACTCTGAGTTCTGTTATGACAACTTATTGATTGTCCTATACTATATATATATATAAATTCCTCTATTTCCATAATATCACGGTCTCATTCTTTTGTTGTCATTTTATTATTATTATTAAAATATATATATATGTATATACGATTTTGAGTTCAAGGCTATTATTATTATTATTATTTATAGATTCAGAAATGTATTGTTTGTCGAAACAAAGATTCGGTGCGTCGTGTAAAATACATACAGAAGTGTCGATGGTTAGCACAAAAATTTAGTGGAAAATATACAGAAACGACTGACGTTTAAAAATGGGGTTGAATCAGGAAATTCACGATGAACGGTTTCCACCCTCTTATGCGATATAAACCTCTCGTTCACAAACTCCTTAAATATATTAACAGATTTTACATATTACCAATGTGCTGAATATATGCTATGCAGATTATTTCACAAATATAATATGCCGTATATCTATCTATATATATGGTGTGTAATATTATACGTATTTAAAAGGGCGGTAAGCTGCCAGAAGCGTTAGCACGTTGAGCAAAATGCTTAAAGGTATTTCGTCCGCTCTCGTGTTCTAAGTTCAAATGTCGCCCCGGTATACTTTCGGGGTCGATAAAATAGGTACCGGTTGAGCACTGGGGTCAATGTTATCGACTTACTCCCTCCCCATAATTGCTGGCCATGTGCCAAATTTTGAAATTAATGTTATACGCATTAATGCAGTATCCAGTTCTGCCAGCGTGTATATATATATATATACATATATAAGTTAGAGGTGTTAAGCCCGCTAAGGGAAATAAATATCCAGAGGCACACCTGGTAATTACCTCAGTAAGTTTGGTCATTAGTATAAGGTATACGGCAGCAGGTAATTTAAGTGGTAAACCGTAGTTTAATGTATATATATAGACGATAAGTAAATGGAGGAAAAACAACAAATAGAAGTGTGTCTGTGGTGCTAAATAGCCATTATTTAATTAATTAATTAAGGTGAGGGTAAGAGTGTGTTTACAGCTGTTTCTGAGTACCGTGGTTGAGGTAAATATGTATTTACCTCGTTGCAAATGGTAGACGTCATTAGAACGAAGAAGGCAGAGATAGGCAAAGAGGAGAATAGAGCGAAAGATAGAGGGAGAAATCAGAGAAGAAAATCTGTAATGATTTGAAAGTCTTACGTTTTAATTGTGTTCAAAGTTCATTAAATCCATTGTAAGGTAGTTGAATAGAGGATGGTTGAACCCGAAGAAGTCTGTAGTTATTTGCATTACTTCCACGTGTGTGCTTGTTCAGCTAGTTGCCCGCCGGTGTAACCTGAGGGAGTCATCCCTAAAAAGGGATATCCGGTGTGGTCACTAACTTATAGGTTGTGGGTAGTTCGTATATTTGCAGAGGAAGCCGTAAATAAGGGTAGAGTTTATATCTAGCAGGAGTGCCATTTAGTGCTAATGCCAGAAAGAAATAATCGTCATTGTGAATTAACTGCTAAACGTTGTTGGAAATTGTCCTTTGCTGTCTTTGACGAGAAATTGTTGTGATAACTGCTCGTGTGATTCAATCATTTTCTCTCCATCACGGACTGGTTTGATATAAGTCAGTCTTGTGAAAGAGGATTTATGTGTAGGTTTTGATATAAATGAGTTTGAATGAAAATTAAAAAGATTCCATGCGAGATTATTTTTATTCATTGAAATAATATTGATTCGATATTTTTAAGCAAATGACTGTTATTATCATTGTTATATATTATTATAATAATATTTCTTTCTACTATAGGCAGAAGGTCTGAAATTTGGTGGGAAGGGGGCTTACGAATTGCAATCAACTTATTTTTTTGACTCTAAAAAGATCAAAGGCAAAGTCAATCTCAGTGACGTTTCCACTCATCCTCTCGAGATCGATAAAATGAATTCCATTTGAGCACAGGAGTTGATGGCCCCTATCCACAAACTTTTAGGGGTTTTGCATATAATAGAATGAATTAATACTATTTATTTTTTTAAGGCGGCGATCTGGCAAAATCATTAGTGCGTTGGACAAAGTTTTTGGCAGCATTTATTCCAACTGGGTTTCAAATCCTGCCGCGGTCAACTTCCCTTTTCATTTGTCAGAATCGAAAAAGTAAAAAGTCCCTCAAGTAATGAGGGTGATGAAACCGACTTAACCCTCTCCGCAACACTGCTGGCCTTGTGCCACAATTTGAATTCTTTTTGTTTACTTATTTTAATTGTGATTAATATTTTGGGTACAAGATATAATCATAGAATACAGGTCAACTTGGATGCAAATAATAGAAAGGATAACAGCACAGATATCAAACGCTCCATTATTTTTCGGGTGTTAGGGTTTTGTGGGGCCTAATGCAGTTTCGCACTTCTCCTTGAAAAATTCATTTTTTTTAAAAGTTTTTAAATTTAGGTTCCTACGTTTTAGATGTCGGAGATTATGAATATGCAAAAAAAATTTAAGCCCCCAATCCCCCAACCACCACCATCCTCTAATTTAAAATTTTGAACTTTTTCGAATTTTTTTCCTATGTTTTAGATGACGGAGATTCCGGATATGCAACAAACCACGTTTTGAAACTTTTAAATTCAATAAGCATATAGACAGGTGTATAGATACATAGACATGAATGTCTTCCTGGGATTAAGAACAACAGTAACACCGTCTTCTATAGGACTGCCACATTTAGTTGACAAATATATTTTATGAATAAACGGGCAGGGATAGACAAATAAATGAATGAAAAAGTTCAAACTTTAGAATTGGAGGAGGGGTGAAATTTGAGCCCCCTTATTAAACTTTATAATATGAATTATTAAATATTAATGTCTGTTTCTCATAAAATGGCTCCCATGGGGATCTGGTGTATATTTAATTTAGATTAAATTATTATTTACGAATTTTTTAAAGGCAAACACAAGTAAAACGCAAATCTCTTCACTTTAATGTTTTTGTCTGGATTTAATTTCGATTTGCATATATTCGTCAATTTGCTACGATCTCTTTAAAGTAAACAAAATCAAAAATTTTAATTTGGGGGAGGGGTGAAATAAAAAGAATTTTTTTTTTACATATTCGTAATCTCCGACATCTAAAACGTAGGAATCGTAATTTTTTTTTTTTTTTAATGCATTTTTCAAGGAGAGGTGTGAAACTGCATCAGCCCCGTTTTGTATTTGGGCAAAACGCAGTTATATGCTCATCGGCTTAGCAACCAACATATAAGAATAGACACCAGATCGTTCACGAGAGTTATTGTCCACCGGCTAAAATTAGTCATTAACCCACTGGAAATTGATAAAATCACATCTAATAAAATCTCTTTAGCTTACTGTACTTCTCCCGTGTGGTCATGTGCAGATATGCTAGCTATTATCACGGGGTAAGGACCGTAGAAAATAATGAAAGAGTAAGGGAGGTAAAGACTGCATCTTTCATTTCTTTGCTTGAAGCTATTTAACTTGCGTCTCCACTGACGGGAGGTGTAAACATGAAAGGGGTTATTTTTCTGACGTCTAAAATACATTTCTGTCAAATAAAAATAGGATCTAACGAACTGAAGGTTTTAAATATTTTGGGGGGCGTCGATTTGATCAGAAATGTAAAACCTTGGACATGCCTTCAACTGAGCTTCGTAATTTCACTCAGCAGAGCTATTTCCGCCTTTCATGTGTGAGATCACACTGAACATTTGTAATTTATTATGTCGCAGTCTTTCAACAATATCTAACTTCAGAAACAAAATAACCTTTTCTACAAA
The DNA here is from genome assembly GCF_001194135.2 of Octopus bimaculoides. NCBI lineage: Eukaryota > Metazoa > Mollusca > Cephalopoda > Octopoda > Octopodidae > Octopus > Octopus bimaculoides. The sequence goes on from NC_068988.1 coordinate 4,657,061, forward strand.
AGCATCAAAATTATCATTTACATATTTCATGAATAAACATGGTGAAAAAATATTATATCTTACCTCAAATTGTTCCTCCAGTTTACTTTTTCCTATGCTGGGATCGAACTCGCATAGACTGGCATAAAAGGATGGAAACGAATCACAGCATATCGTTGTATCCCCGCATAACAACGCCTCTAATAGTACGTCATATACGAACACATATTGCTCCTAGAAGAGAAAAGAGAATTATTTTAAGTGTCAGAGAGGAAAACCGAAATGGCAACGGAATGAAATAAATCAAAATTGTCCCATTTTGGAAATTTATTGGATGCCAAAAACAAAGAGAAAAAAAGATAAAGAATGAAATAAAATCTATAATGAGAAGAAAAACAAAAATGAAGTATACAGTAAGAAATACATTTATCGGAGAGTACACACACACACACACGTTTATTTATTTATAAAGGTATGTGTGTATGGGATATTCATTCTTTCTTTATTCCTCTTCAGACCTTTAAAATGTATTCTTTTTTGATTCTATTATCATTATTAGTATTATTTTTATTTTTCGTATTATATATCATTATGATATTGTTGTTGTTGTTGTTGTAGCTGTTGTTAAATAGAAAACAGTAACTGTGCTATAAAACTGGTGATAAGGGAATAATAATATCGCAGATAACACAAAAGCAAAGACCTCCCTGCACTCCCTCCCTTACTGTAATGACAACAACAATAACAAGAAGAACGGGGATGATGATGATAACGATCGTAATAAATATAATAAACAACTTCATAATTACCGCCATCGTTATCATTAATGTAATAATTACGACTGCCGTTATCATTAGTGAGTTAATTTATAAACAAAGCGATATTGCCATTATTAGCATCGCTCAACCGACCTCCTTGCTACATCCCTATCTTCATCACCATTGCCACCACCATCACCTATAGCAACAATAACAACAACAAGATTAATAACGTCATCCTTCCTGATATCATTTACAGCAACCAGCACCACCACTAACCCCATGCACACAAGGGAGTTCGCATGCGGCCGCTGGGTTTGCTAAAATAGCAGCCGAATCGCCCTCAAATCCCAGCCTGCTATTCTGAAAATGGACGTTTGGGTACTGTATTTTTAGATGATATGTGTGAGGAAGGGGAGAGGAGACCATGGCTAGAATGCATTAAATGTGCTCAGAAACATATTTCTAGACACCATAAGTACATATATATATGGATGCATAAATTTATACAGACACACACACCCACACCCACACACATCTATCTATCTATCTATCTATCTATCTATCTATCTATCTATATATATATATATATATATATATATATATGGGAGAATGTACGAAAAAACAACAACAGACGAGGTGGTGTAAACAACAAAAGGATGTATTAGTATGACGCTCGGGAATACGGAAAGTCTTTAACGTTTCGAGCTACGCTCTTCAACAGAAAGAATACGGAGACAAGGAGAAAAACACGGAGAAAAAAATTGAATAGTGTTCAGTCAACGGTCAATCATAATAATAGCTGACCGGAAGTTAGAAATTAAATAAAGATGATAAAGGTAATAAAGGAGGTTTACAAAAGTGGAAAAGTTCAAATTTTTTTTGACGTCGTGGTATATTGAGGCGATTTCCAATCAGAAGATGTGTCCAGTGTAATCCGTGGGTAGGAGAGGTGCAGCCGGAGGGTGTAAAGTTAGGCAAAATGCTACTGTATGATTACCAGTGATATTCCCGGCACAATCTACAAACTACTAACTTTAGCAACACCTGCGTAAATGCCGACATTCCTGTCACCAATATCATCACACAGACCACGAGAAAGTCCTGTTAATGTTACTAATATAATACTATGTTTATGGCCAGTTCGTCGCCTTGGCCATAGAGATAGTATTTTGTCCGTCTTTACGTTCTGAGTTCAAATTCCAGCGAGATCAATTTACCTTTCATTCTTTCGGGTTCGATAAAATATGTACCAGTTGTTTACTGGAGTACGAAGCAATCAACTTATCCCCCCTTCGAAAGTATTGGCCCTGTTCCAAAATTTGAAACCAATATTATCCCTATGATCATCATCAACACCATCCTTCTTAACCCCACTCACTAAACCGCAACCGAGAATACTACATGAATTAGCAACAATGGTATCTTTCATCAGCATGGAAAGTATAACTAGTAGCAAAAGCAATCACCACAACTTCAATAAACTGGATTTGCATTTTCTGAACGAGCTTACTATTAAACCCAGAAAGTATTTCCATCAACTGCGTCGCTCGCACACTTTAACAAACTCTCCGTTCGTAGGAAGCATGGAAACACTCAGATATAAAGACCGTCTTTTCAAATACAACGGCCATCACACGACCCCGCTTTCATATCAGTAGCAATAGCACTAATAAATATTCACAACAATAATAACAATTACCATCACTACTACTACTACTACTACTACTACCAAGAAGAAGAAGAATATCGCAACCGAAGCTATTACCAATATTGTTCACTTTTTAGGTGAGGCCTATAAATATTTTCTGAACATATTTAAAGAGTTTTAGGTGTTGTTTTTGGTTTTATGAGTTTATAATTATTAATACCATAAAATGTAGGTTTAGATGAAGCAAATCTTTCGTAAATCCTTAAATCACCCGACATGCTTTCAGTAGAGAACAAAACAAACAAAAGCAATATTACATGAATATAAAACAATAACAAAAAAAAATGATCTAATCTGAAATTAATCTGCCCAATCTTTCATTTTAAAAATGATAAAAGTAAAATTAGCAATATAATAAAATAAAATAAACAACATTAATTTTATTGGTTAGTCGCCACAAATATTCTTCATCGCCTTCCACAACACCACAAACATCAAACATCTTAATGTATTTGCTTTATTCTATTATTTATTTCTAAAGTTGAAGAACATGCGTAGCGAAAGTAGTTTTGATTGATAGTTAATATCTTTTTCATTGCTCATCCAATATTACAGTTAACTTGATTTAAATAGAATCGGGATCAAGTAAAAATGAATGATTTATTAAATGGAAGGTTGGGTGTTGAATAAACCAACAATGATTAATATCTGCACAGATAAAAATTCACTTATAAGATGGGAGAAAAAAAAACATGTGTGAGCGTGTGCATTTATACAGGCAAAGCCACTTATGGTGATCAACTTGAGACGGTAAGGTTTAGATGAAAATAAACGGCTGATAACATTAAGCAGTTGATATAAGAATATTTTGAGTTTGGCAACTACAAATTGTTATAACAATAATCGTTTGATAAACGTATTGATTACAAATAGCTAGTGATATATATATATGTGCGGCTGTGAGTGTGTATGTATATACACACACAGCGGTGCTTGTATGTATATACACACAAGCACCGCTGTATCGATATAGACAATCATGTATATGAATATTCAGATACCACCACGGATATATATACGTACCTATATTTAAGTATATAATGTATATATGAATGCTTGTTGCCTATATGTGATATATGCACGTGTGTGTTTCGGTATATATATATATATATAT
>NC_068988.1:4660646-4678463 GCF_001194135.2 Octopus bimaculoides
TATACTTTATTAAAAAGCAGCAAAAATATCACAATCAGTTTTTGTGATATTTTTGCTGCTTTTTAATAAAGCATATTACTCTACCTCTGGTATTCAAGTACTATTTTCTCCACCTTGCTTCGCATTTATGTGCTTACTCTGGTATGCATGTATATATATATATATATATGCACTTACACATATGTATGTGCATATAAGCCTATATACAGGGTGTCCGAAAAGTCACTAATGGGTTTCATTTTTTATTAACTTCCTTAACTTTACAAATAAATGCATGAAAGTTTGATACAATATAAAGTACATAATGGAAATTAATTTTCATATATCAAATTTTGCAACACCACTACATCACATACGAAAAAGGGCATCGCTTAAATGGCAATCCATTTATGGCTTCGCACGCCCGTGCACTTCCCAAAACTCGCACCATAACACCGTCAAGAGTTTCAGACCCCACTTCTCTTATTTTCTCTATTGATGTTCTCCTTCAGTTGTACCAGGCTCTCCGGTTTGTTGACGTAAACCCTCTCTTTCGGGATTATTAATTATTGTTGTTGTTTTACTTCTCAGAGCGCTCAGTCTTGATTGTTCTGGCAGATTCTGTGAGAGCGGACGGCAGCCTCTGCCGTCAGAGGTCTCACGGGGTCTCTTTCCACCCATTATAAGCTTTGGTATTCGTTTGTTGATTATCATGAGAGACATGCAGTATCCATGCACCAATCTCAAAATCCTAGCTGTCCCCAGCAGAATGGTTTTTGGGGCTTGCTCTGCTCTCATGTCAATTCCGATTTCTCTGACATATTCCTCGAACTTGGTTGTTAGTGCTCGAAACGCTTCTACATCAACATCACCATCGTCACCAAAAGTTGTTGTTGTTGTAGTAGTAGTAGTAGTAGTAGTAGTAGTAGTAGTAGTTGTTGTTGTTGTAGTAGTGAAGAAAAAGAAGTGTTATAATGTGTACATTAATATTTCTTTGCTAAGGAAATTACTTAACAGCATGAAACTTCTTGTTCTGTTCTTTAACAAAAATTTTATTTCACGGACATCACCAACAAAAATTTTATTTCACGGACATCACCAACAAAAATTTCAAATATGCAAATCAAATACAAAAATCAATATCTTAACCCGTTTTATTTAGAAACTAGTATTGCCTTCCATGTTGTTATATTAGCATCAGTTCTCCATAGAACCATTTTCAGAGTGAATTTACTCTTGGTTTCACTTCATTCCAACAATACCTCACCATCATTCCAACAATACCTCACCATCATTCTCTTTTCCTATCAATATATCTCTTTGCTGATTAGTTTTCTTTACTTGTTCTCATTTATTTTTTCAATAAATCTACAGTTAAATTTTCATAATTTCGTTATTGTATCGAACGATATTTATAAACATTGGCAGGTTTTCCTGCTACTCATTCCATTTTATTATACACGTACAGCTTATGTAGTGGTATCTGCATATATTCTTCCTCCACACGCACACACTCACACACACACACGCATATTCTTGCTTATATCTCTATGTTGAAATACAGATTTATATATATATATATATATATATATATATATATATGTGCGTGTGTGTGTGTGTGTGTGTGTGTGCGTGTGTGTGTGTGTGTGTGTGTTTTGTATGTACATATATATGTGTGTGTGTGTGTATACATACACACACAAAAAAAACACATAAACATGTATATAATTTTTCTTACTCATGAAAGAAATGAATAAAAGACAAATATAAGATGGCAGAATTAAAATAATATACATCTGAACTGTTGGGCTGTTGGTAGGTGGGTGAGGGAGAATGTTTATGAGTTTCTATATGTTTATATACAAAAGTATGTGTCTACAACAAATGTAAGTTTATTAATATATGCGTTAGTTGGGAAGATTTACATTCAGTAGAATTCCACCACTACCACTACCACTACCACCATCACTTAACAACACGCTATTGTTTATTTGGTTGCAAGTGAGGCTGAAATCAGCGCTGTAATTAATTGTAAAATCAATTTATATTCACTGAACCTTCTTCTTTGATATATGCTTCAATCATTCTCTATTACTCTAATTTGTAAGCAAGTTTTACTTATATTGTCTTCTCTTTTACTAGTTGACTGTTCTTCAGTTGAATACACCTGTTCTGAAATTGAATTTTACAAAAAAAAAATAATCCGCATACAAGCACCTAATCTTTTTAATACTTTCTTTTTTCGCAGACAATAAACATAGACAAGTCTATTCATTGTTGATTACACCTGTTCGTCAATTAAACAAAATACGAATACATAAAGATGCCCTCTCCACTAACGTTGCCAGTATTCAACTAAATCTTCGTGAATGTACTTAGACTGAAAAAAGAACACTTTCATATGCGATACTGTTTTTTTTTATAAACTGACGCCAGTATTCAGAGCTATCAATTTTAAAGACTCTAGTGTACGATTTTGCTTTATTTCACCAAGTAGTAGTAGCAGCAGAAGCAGCAGCAGAAGCAGCAGCAGCAGGTTATTCAACTCTTCCATTGTAAATAGAAGACATACTCTATTATAGAAATGTGAGGTTATATTCTATTTTCCTATAGCCAGTATTTAAATTTTCTCTTTGTTAGTTATTTTACTAGGGAAGGTATCATTAATCATTTCTGATTTAGACACAAGGTCAGCAAGAAGAGGGTGAGTCGATACCAACGTCTTCAATACTTGGCTACTGCTTTATTTTTTCGATCCCAACAGATGAGAGACGAAGTTCGCTTCGATAGAATTTGAACGCAGAACGAAAAGAGAGCTGGAAAAAATACCGTAAACATTTCTTCCAAACCACCACATTTAGAAAGATATCAATATTTTGATAAATACCTTCTAAAATCTAGTAATACATAAATTGAAAATAATTAACTATAATAACTATAATAGTTTTAATAACCAACTATAACTACTCCCAGAGCTGAGTCCTTTCACCTTATATTGGCAGTTAAGTTTGCCACAAAACATTTCCTACGATCCTAAAAAATTAAGCTCAGCAATGGGCTGGAAACAACATAAAGCAGAGGGGAATCACGTTTTTTATACTTCATTTAATCATTCTCTAATATATATATATATATATATATATATATATATAGTGTTTGTGTGTATGCAGCATATATTTTAAGATATCTTATTGTACATTTATATTGTATAGTATACAATATCTTAAATACATTTATATATCCTATATCACATCGTATCTTATTGTATATTGTATATTTATAGCATTTCTCAGAGCCGGTGAGTACGTTTGTGTAAATGGCAGCACACTATTCGCAAAAATATAGCGGTGTCGGTTCGAACCCTACGCGTACGGAAAACCCAGATTTTTTCTGTCGAGCGCTCGTATGTCCCAATATTAGATTATTTTCTTTTGTCAATGCACGATGATCGTTTATAAGCTTTAAGCTTATAAAATAATATTATTACTTGCAGAAGGCGGTGAGCTGACAGAATCATTGGCGCACCGCACGAAGTGCTTAGCGATATTTCGCCCGGCGCTACGTTCTGAGTTCGAATACCGCCTAAGTCGACTTTACCTTTCATACATTCGAGGTCGATAAAATAAGTACCAGTTGAACACCGGGGTCAATGTAAATGACTCATCCTCTCCCCCAAAAGGGCTGCCGTTGTAAAATTTGAAACCTATATTATTATTTGCAGAATTGTGAAATTTGGTACCGCTTTTCAAAAACATCGTACATATGTATATATATATATATATATATAATATTAGGGATAAAATCCAAAATTATAGGTAAAAACTCAATTAAAATAAATTTATTAAAAATTAAAATTAAATTAAGCTTCACAGTATAAAATATATATAAATATATAGTATTAGGGAATTGGTATTATTCCCTAATACTATATATATATATATATATATATATATATATATATATATACAGATATACAGAGAGAGTGAGAGAGAGAAGAGGAGAGGTTGTATGTTGTAACATATTTGGCATAAAAATATCCCGTTCGTTTTACTAGCAAACGTTTATGCAAACAAGAATTTAAAGTAGTGACGCAAAAGGCTGTCTAGAATCTATCAATTCCTCAATAACCCATAAATAAAATTTGAAAACTTTAAAAAAGATAACTGATGCTGTGGGCTGCGGCCGGTCTATTGTAGACCCTAATATAGAAAATATTCTAGTTTGCAGATCACTGTAATGGTATGATGTCCACATTGACATATTTTTGTTTCCTTTAATTCTCAAAGTTAGAAAGAAAACTATACATTTTTTGCAAACTATTGTCTGCTATGACACAACCATAACGTTTTTGCCAACTTTTGTATACCATTTTTGATTATGTCAGTTGATATAATCGATTGAATCGTTGTTAGTAAGTTAATGCTACATTTTAATCGAACTTAGAGATGACAAAGTGACCTTGGTGAAATTAGAAATGGTAAAGTAAGGCATTTAATGTTTTGTTCTACTGCTTCTGCCGCACGACCACTCATCGAACTCTCAATATTGAACAAGTCAAACTCTTTGCAATAAGTTCATTATAATACTTAATAGTTTCAACCTGAATGGGTTATTATCTACAGTTGACTGGTTAGCTGGGTAATATGCTCCCGCCTACCCCAAATCTAGAGACGCCAGTCAGATTTTCTTCACTTTACGTCTTTCTTTCCTTCCCCATTCATTTATTGATTCATTCCTTCTTCCTTTCTCTCTCCTTCGCCATCGTCCTTTCTTCATTATTTCCAATGTCATTTTTTGTTTTGTTTATTATTCTCTAGTTTCTTCTGCAATGCCTACATGTCAAAATATGTTTAATCCTTTTTAAGACATCTTACAATGAAAATAAAATTTTAATATATATTGTTTTGCTTTTTAAATTTTGTGAAACTTAATTTTAGTTAGATATTCCTTTTTACTTTCTTTGCGATTGTTGGTGTTTAATGGAGGGAGGCAGCATCACTGCCACTCGACTCGAAGCTATTAACTGAAAAAGCAAACGAAAAAAATTGTCGGATTTATGTCAAAGGAAATGTCAGGAATAACTTTTCTGAAATACATCAAAGTCCCCACCACACACACCTTTGTCATACGTAATAAATGTGTGCGAGTGGATAGATTTGATTCCTGGCGTGAAGAACAGCATGTACGTGCGCGCGCGCGTGTATATATATATATATATATATGTGTGTGTGTGTGTGTGTGTGTGTGTGTGTGTGTGTGTGTGTGTGTATTTATGCATGTGTATATATGTATGTATACATAAATGTATGTATATATGTGTATGTATATATATGTAAGTATATATATGTATATATATGTATATATATATGTGTGTGTGTGTTTGCACATATACACACCTAATATACATATATGTCCCTGTGTATGTATATATATATATATATATATATACACATACATACACACAGAGACGTATGTCTATGTGCATATCTATGTATGTATACATGTAGGTAGATAGGTAGGTAGGTAGGTAGGTAGGTAGATAGATTTGTAGGTAGGTAGGTAGGTAGGTAGGTAGGTATGAGCATCTGATTCTGCACTAATACATACAATCACACATCGCGACTGAAACATACATAAAAACGTGCATACACATGTCAGGCATTTGTGTGTGTGTGTGTGTGCGTGTGCGCGCGCACCTTTATATGTGTACGTATAGATATATGGATGACGATGGAATTAAACAACTATACGTATGTATTTTTTTGCAAAAATATCAAAATTACCTCACCCACCACACACCCTTGTTTGCACACACAACAAATCGATAACTATGTACCACCATTGCAACATAGATTTAGTTAATGCTGCATAGAAATACATTCATTTCAGTACACAAGTGCCTCGCTTCAAAAACAATACACTCTCTCTTCTCCTCTGTGTGTGTATGTATGTATGTGTATGTGTGTGAGGGGGTAGATGTAGGTATGTGTGCGAGTTATTTAAAGCTAACACTCATAGTGTTGTTTAAATAATCGCCCTAATACAGTGAAAAGAGAAAGAAAAGTTCGATCCTTTTGTCTTAATATATGTGTATATCTTTTTTTCAATAACTAGTTACAATAATTTATCGAATCGCTTTAACGTACAGAAAACTCTTTTAAACTTGGGTCACCACAAAAGTTTTTCACCTCACTTCCTTCAGTTTGATTCCATAATTTACAATTTTATTTTTAATCATTTTCACTCTCTGATTATTTTCTTTTTCAATTACAGTTCCTCTAGTATCGGTCAAATGTCTTCCTCTATTATTCGTCATATGATTCAGTCAAACATGGGCTTCTTTTTATTGTCTATTCTCTTCCATCTTTCCCTACTTGCAAACGTCTTTTAAACAACAGACATTTGCTCGACGTCTTTAAAAACACAGATTAAATCATTATTTTTTCTATTTTCCCATATTCCTACCTCTCTCTCTCTTTCCTTTCCTCTTTCTTTCTCCCTCTCACTGGAATCCTCTCTAGATAACTCATTGTCTTGTTTAAAAATTATTCTATCTTTTATTATTCTTTTCAATTCATTATGACAATGCTTTAAATAAAAGAATAGAAATTTTAATTACAGTTCAACTTCATCAGAATGCATTTAGTTTCATAACAAAACATTTATTAAACTTTCCTTCGTCATATTTTAATAATATCATATGGATAACTTACATTATGAAATTATATATATATATATATATATATATATATATAATTGAAAACCAAGAGGAGGCTGGAGATTTATTCACATCCAAAACTTTTTTATTAAAAGTTTTCTACAGCATATATAACAATGACCAACACATGTTTCTACTGCAGCAACTGCACATTGCTCTGTATGCAATTATGCATGTTAGTCATCAAGTTTCCATCACTAACGACGTTTTCAAAGTGAACTCATTCAAACAAGCTTCTTGCGATGGTATTCAGTTGAAGGTGTTAGCGTTTTAAATCAAATTGAATTTTGATCTGCCAATTACCTCTACTGGTATTACAGATGAATCGTGGTTTTAAAATGTTTATTTATATTACAATTAATTGTTTTGCTTACATTTTACTGTATGAAGTAAATTATTTATCCAGAAGTATTTCGCTTATTTTGCGTTTATACCCTCAGTTAATATAATTGTTATTATTATTATAATTATATTAATTAATATTTTCTGCATAAATATCATTTATTGTCACTATCATTATTTTAACTAGTTTAATCATTATAGATGGTAGTTATGTTTCTTTAAATTGTTTAAGCGCATATTTTGTCCAGTGTGAACATCTTATAGCCTATTCCAGTCTAGTGTTTATAAGAGTAAATTTAGAAGAGAAAATTTGGTACATTTCTTCCACGTGTGAAGGTGTGGCTTTGTGGTAAGAAGTTTTCTTCCCAACCACATGGTCCCGGGTTCAGTCCTACTGCGTGGAACTTTAGGCAAATGCCTTTTGCTATAGCCTCGGGCCGATCAAAGGCTTGTGAGTGGATTTGTTAGGCGAAAACGGAAAGAAGTCCATCATATACATATATATATATATATGTGTGTGTGTGTGTGTATGCATGTCCTTGTGTCTGTGTTTTCCCCCTACCACCGCTTCACAACCGGTGTTGGTGTGTTTACGTTTCTGTAAATTAGCTGTTCATCAAAACAGACTGATAGAATAAGTACAGGCTTCCTTTACAAACTATATATATTACAACGTGCAGATGCACGTTGGGATTTTGAGAGGAGAGCTAATATGATTGCACTAGCAGTAGACTCATGAGTTTGCTGGATGCTTTTACTTTTGAAAAAACATTTGTATCCTAAACATAGTTGTTTCTACGTTCACTAACCATTTTTTCTTTTCGCGTTTTTAGAAAGAAATGCGTACCCTTATCAATATTCTTAAATATATTAGACTGACGTATGTGCTTTACTCAAAAGCTAAAGAATCGCGGTTTATGGTCCCGGTAATCTGATGAGTAATTTATTTACATTGAGCAATAGAAAAATAGGCATTTTACTTTTGCTGCAATGAAGAAAAACTGTAGCAAGCAGAACTGAGTGGCTCACAGATTTGGATATCTTCTGTTTACGTTCAGGTAAGTGCATTCAATCGTGTATATATATACTTTCTCCAAAGGTAGTGTAACCTCACTAATACATAATAAAATATATCTTAAGCTATTTCTAACTCTCGAAAGTTTAGTGTGCAAAAAGCTGTTGCCGCTGTGCCATTTTATACTGGAATGATGAACAGCTTTATTCAATAAAGGAATCAAGTAAACTTGGTTAGAACTTAGAAAGATTTTTTTTTATTATAACCTGTAAATCATCGATGTAAATCAGATGTGCTATGATCTTACGAAAGAATGTAAAAAAATAAATTCTTCATAAAATATATTTAAAGTACTCTAACAGAGCAACAAAAAAAATGAGTAGTTTAAGGAGTGTCTTTTTGAATAGATTGAGGTTTCCTTGTATTCGTATAAAATGATACACAAATACGATGAAAAAGTGTATCGACTTTACCTGAATCTGTTTAACACTTAGTAAATGGTATCAAATTTCGATGTACTAGTTTTTCAACATACAACACAACACAACTGATAATTCTAAACAAATACGTGAGTTTGAAGTTATTATCCCTTCAAATTACTTTACGAAGATCATTTATAGAGATGTGGAGTTGATAAAGTGTATCGAAGCTAAAATACCACTAATTTCACTTGACTAAAATTATATCTTTGTCGTGTCTGTTTGTTTCTGTATTTCTTTTACTCCTAATTAATCAGAGGCAGAGATACATTAAAATTCAAAAATAATTGAAAATTTATGAACTCGTGACAAAACATTTAATTTGAAATAACATAATTCTTCAGGTAAACTACAATTAGATATTTTTTAATGGAATATATAACATTTAATGGAATATAGAACTGCATTTTCCCTGATTAGAGTTGTGCGGGAATGTTTGCTGAAATTTAGGATAGGACTCAGTCAGCGCTTTTCATAGGGTAGAAAACGAAGGTTTCCTGAGAATCAATGTTTTAAGAAGATGGAGGATTAGTTCCAGACTATGGAATTTCTGAAAAGGAAAATTTCTGAAAATGGTCATAAAATTGATTCTAAACTTGCTCCGCATTACAGTTTAGGCTTCAAACAGTTAAAAAGTTATCTAAAATTGCATATTTAGTGTTGTCACGTGTATACAACCAGCCAAAAGAATAACGGTAAACAAACTAGTGCTGAAATAGGTGAAAGAGATCTGAAGATGCAAATATTTCCTTTTACTTACCAAAGTCTGCACCATGTTGACCCTCTGTCGTCTCATATGCTGTACAAAATTATGCACATCAACAATTCCTTCCTCGCGGGCTTGCTCTAATTGAGCATCGATCGCTATATATGTTCCGGTGCGTCCAACCCCGGCACTGAAAGAAAGGAAATTGTATCGGGATTAGATTACAAACAAAACTGAAAATATTTCAATTGTTAAATTCAACGGTTACACATTACCAATATCGCAAAACAATTATATTTTAATATGAGGAGACACTATTTAATAACAAGATATTTACCATTTTCCTTATGGTCATTTCGAGCGTTACCTTGTAAAAGATTTGATGTTACTGTCAGGTCACTGATGTAGAAAGGAATTTATTCCTTTTGTGTAGGTAAGTAGGTAGGTAGGTAGGTAGGTAGGTAGGTAGGTAGGTTTAGATAAACTTATGCGTTTTGTCTCGATAGGAAGATCAGCGGGTAGATAGGCACATTTGTAGAAAAATATTTCTGAATGTATATCTACGCTTATCACCTGAACTAATATGACTTGTCTAAATTAATGCAAATTCATCAAATTCTGTAATATAGAAACATTTCTGGAGTTTTTATAGATATTCTCAAAAAGAAAATAGTTTGTTTGTATAATTTATTGGAAAAAAATCCTCAGTGCCGAAACGTTTTTCTAAGCTACTAAACAGTGATCCCTATATTTAGATATGCAGATAAAAGTGTATATTTATGATCGCACGGTGTTTAAAGAAAATAATTATATAATTTTACATATTACTGGTCCATAATAAAATGAGAATCAATGATTTTTGCCTTGACTTAGTTATTCAATTGGACGTGCAACGTGTAAGAAATATTTCAGCCATCTCATTCGTGTTTGGTTGAAGTAGAAATATTACATAATTGCACTCTTAGTAATGTTTTCACAGAAGTAATTATGAATATAGACTTCTAAGTTTTGCTATTTTCTGCAACGCATGTCATGTAGCTGTTTAAGAAGAAAATTATCAATGTTACTGACTGCCTTCTCAATTCACAAGAAGGCCTACTGTGCAACCCTTGTTGATTATGACAAAAGTTAGCAAATCGATTATCGTTACATCAAGAAAATTTTCCGAGTAAATTGGATTAGGTTTCCAAGTAATGGCAGCAGCAATGTACGGACTTAGTGATAAGACAGAACAGCCATAAAAGTATGCCTTTACAGGGTTAGCTGGGAACTGAACAACACCACATATATGAAAAGCTCTCTGTGGTTTGGAGGGACAAATTCAACCCGAACTGGAAGCAGCAACAACAGACACATCATTTCGCTGTTGTGGCAAGTGCATTTCTTTGCTGGACTAACAGAACACTTACAGTTCAGCAAAAAGGAGCCATCTCAAAAGGAGCAATATTCTGGCATTAAAAATAAGAAAATACCAAACTCTTTGGAAGTGTTTAGTTGCAGCAGTACTTGGAACAGCTCATGGGCTGAGGAAAGTGTTGCGTCTCTGAGCTGCGGGATGGAATTGAGACCTGACATAGGTAAATAAGGAGAAGCTAAGTGATTATAATAATAATAATTTCTTCTTCTTGTCACAGAAGTATCAGATGAGAGGGACTTTAGGACATTTTATTATTTGTATAAGGGTTCATATAAAAGATGAGAGCTAATTTCGGCACATGGCCAGCAATTCTCTCCAGTATTTGACTGATTTTATTTTTACTTCCCTGAAAATATTAACGACAACAGTGACCTTGTCAGTATTTGAACTGAGAACATGAAGGGCGGAAACAATCCCGTAAAGCTCTTGCAAACGACCTTCATTAAATAATTTCTTACATAAAAATAAGCCTAGAAATTTAAGGAAGAGTTGGGTGGATACCATAAAATCCAACACTTGTATTTTATTTTCTTGATCCCTGAAGAATGAAAAATGCAACTGACTTCGGTGGAATCTGCTGAATATAAAGAGCAGCAAGTAACAAACAAATAAAAAGGATTTTGTCCAATGAAGTCACAGAGAAACGGATGATTGCTGAATTTGTTTTCAGGAACAGCACAGAAACCATTTAAATCGCTCGAAAACAATGTTATTGTATATGAAAGCTGAAATCAACATCGAAGAGGAACTATAGATAAGATTAACAGTCAAAACAGATTTGGAAATCAGACAATTGATTTCAGCAAAATAAACCTTAGGTTTTGTCATCAACAGTCTGGAGCCTGTAACAGCTTGGGAATGCATTGGCGTATTTGAAACAATGTGGGAGAATTGTTAAGGTAATGTTGCAAACATGATTTTTATAAACGCGAGAAACTGTTATAAAATAACGAAGAAAACATAAACAATATCAGAAAAGTATAAGAGACAACAGGTGTAGTTGGTGGCTTAGGCTTCCCTCTTTCACTGGAATTACAGACGCGGTGACGCCGATAGGAAAGCATTTAGACCAATAGATATAGAAGCAAACAGATAGGCAGATAGATTGAGACAAACAGACAGACAGACAGGCAGGCAGACAGACAGACAGACAGACAGATAGACAGGCAGGCAGGTAGGCAGACAGACAGACAGACAGACAGACAGACAGATATATAGATAGATAGATAGATAGATAGACAGACGCCAGAGCTTATAATGTGTTATGTTAAATCGTAAGAACTCATTGTCATTTTGGGAGAACATATCAAAGATATTCTATGACAGCAATGGTTAACTCCCTTGTGGTTACATGCTGTTATTAAGCAAAGCCTTACAGGTTTCTTATATGGGGTTATTAATGCTACCTAACTCCATCAGAGTGAACCAAATATATGCAGAGTCTCGAGAACCTAACAGACCGTCTGAAACAGTAGTGACAATAACTTGCCAGAAAATAGTACTGATGCCTATCGTCCATGCAGACAATATTTTCCAGAATGAGACAAGGTAAATGCTTGAAAACAACGACAAATAACAATAAAATTATAGTAAGATTATTTATAGCTCCTCAAAGAGTAATACAGCAATTAATCTAACTACAGAAGACTTAAGGGGCCACCTACATCAGCAAACAAAGGCACTCCACACGTTACCTTATATACAATACAAGTTACATAAGAGACCTTGCAGACTTCTGATAGAATCATAGATCAGGTTCAAGAACGTCACATATCAAAACATGTCATGTTATATTCTGACAGGATAGAAATAAAACATTGAACAATTGTAAAGATATTCACGAAGATATAACACCGTCGGTGCTACACACACACACACGCTCTCTCTCTCTCTCTCTCTCTCTCTCTCTCTCTCTCTCTCTCTCTCTCTCTCTCTCTCTCTCTCTCTCTCTCTCTCTCTCCTTCCCTCTGTCCGTCTGCCCAACTCTCTTTCTCTTTCTCGCTGTCTCTCTCCTTCTTTCACGCTGTGTCTGTCTATCTTTCTTTCTCTTTCACTGTATAAATGGTTAAAGACTAACACAGTAGTAAGTTTGCTCAAGTCACAGTTCCTGCAGAATCTAAATAGCGTTTACTTTTCGTGAGAATCAACTGAAATAACGAAGGAAAATAGTAACTCACGATATTTGCTCCTTTTACCATCGACACGTAGGGAAGTAGAAGGAAAGAGCTTAATAGCCCAAATGATTCAGCTCAAAGTGTTCCTAAACGTGTATTCGTGTCCCCTGTAATATGAAGGGAGTATCTATTTTTTTCTCAGTCGTTTTAATACTTGAAACCTAAGTTCTTTGTGCAACTGAGAAATCTGAATGTAATAATTTCACGGAATTATAACAACATGTCTTAAACGATTCTACCTAAATAGTTTCTACCCAGATATATAAGCTATCAGCACTTGTAAAATATTTAATCTATTTTGACGTATCTATCCCTATGTCCTATAATTTTTGTTATATAGACAGAAACAAGCAGATATAAACAAATTGTCTGCCAACAAGAGTGGGGTGATTTACAGTATACACGTTTACCACAATTTAATCTAAATTCTGACACATTATCTACTTTAATCTATTTCTTGGAATTATGAAGCATGAACTGAAGTTTGTTTACGATCAAACTTGCCACAGGTATTATGGAAGCGTTGCTGTTGACATAACTGAAGAAAAGTGTCACGATTTTCTTTATATTCTGAACAGCGTTTATTTAAAGAACATCTAGAATTTCTCCCGTTTCTTCTTTTTTGCTCATGAAATAAATGGTTAAGCATTACATTGTAACGATCTCAGTTTATATTCCACTCATAAATTTCCATGGCTTTTTTTATATCCTTCACACTTCGAGGTGGGATAACATAAATGAAATTTATAAAGTTTTCAAATGTATCATCTTGAAATATGCTAGTTTTTTTACGGAATTTATTGTACACATATTTCAAATATTAATACCCTGTAAAGAAATGATAAGCTATTTCCTATAAAAAAAGATGCTCTAAAGTACATCCAAGACATCACAAAATACAAAAGAGTTTGGCTGACAAAAATATGACGATAAGTTAGACTAACTTATATCTGAATGTTCTCTATATTAATCGATAGTCGAGAGATATTAATATACCAGCTTCCATACTGAAGAAACGATGGCTTGTATTTTGATGTGTTTTATCCCGAAAAGGTGCCGTGCATTTACTACTATAAATGAGTACCATAAGTAAATGAAAACTAGTTGATGCGGGTTCCACATTCAAACGTCGTCATAAGCAAAAAAAGAAAAAAAAAGAAAAAGAAACTGTGATAAAGTAAAATTTCTAGTTGAGGACAATAGATATCTCTGAATCTTAAAGAGTATCTTTAACTCAACACTAATGAAGGATTCGAGCATCACTATGCAATATCAATGGCTAATCAATCGTCATTCCGGTAAAATGTTGATTTAGTCGCAAGACGTGTTTGAATTTACTTCGTAAGATATAAACCTATGACCTCAATATACTTATGAATAATGTTTTAAAATACTACAGAATGTGTGTTAACACTTCCTCAAAACTATTACAATTTCTAAATGATGGATTATGCCCCACGATCAAAAGGAATCGAGGAATCGAAACTAAAATGTATAAAGTTGCCTGATTTTAGAACGTTCAAAAGTACAATACAAACATGTTATAATATAAAATAATGAAATAAATCGATATATCTGATATTAAATAATATAGAAGGAATTTCTTGTGTGAAGTTCGCCAGACACATATGGCATCAATATTCAACCGTTTCTATGAATTGATAATGTATTTGAATCCCTCATTGGTAGGTTAATTAAACCATTCGTGTAGTAAATAAATGTATCTTCTGTTTGCAGACGATGAAAATCGTGTTTTGCGTTTTCATACAAAATATGACTGCTGACTGAAATCCTTATATATCAAAAGAAACTCATTATTTTCTTTAACAATGAAAACGTCTGTAAATCTTTAATTACGAGTCAAGAAGTGGGTCGTACTTTCGATCACTATCGATTTACTCTGCTTTACTAAGTGCTTTGTCAGCTAAACCACTCAGCGTTCCTTTTCAAATTCTGGTTAACATTATCATTAATGAATGACA
Source organism: Octopus bimaculoides (assembly GCF_001194135.2). Lineage (NCBI taxonomy): Eukaryota > Metazoa > Mollusca > Cephalopoda > Octopoda > Octopodidae > Octopus > Octopus bimaculoides. The sequence continues at coordinate 4,675,459 of NC_068988.1, forward strand.
TTATTATTCACAAACTTCAATATTCTGATATTTTACTTTCAGTATTTCAGACATTAATCTTCATTCTTTACCTATCATTTGCCATATTTCCTTTTCTCATCGTACACTAGTGATACTCTGCATATTTATTGCCGCCATTAAACACTTCAAATAGAGACCAGGTTTTTAATTTGAGTCACAATCTCCATTAACCATGTAATTACTGATAATTAATAACAATAGTTTAGAAAGTTAAGACCTCAATCAATAATTGATAAGTTTTTAATACTTGGTCTCAAGTCTAAGAAATTTGCTCTTTTTCCCCAGATGGACACGTTTAGCACAAGGTGACAATTCTATATTCAAATGGATAGTGATCATAGCGGTAAGGTCTACAATCAAGAAAAATCTTTGATATCGATCTATGATATACAAAGGCAGAATAATATTCTCGGGCTGTTTCATACTGCCATGTTTTATTTGAAGTTGTATTCTAAATACGAGGTATTTAACATGCTGCAATGTTATGTCAGTATTTGCAAGCTTCTTCCTAATACAGCAATATTTCTTCACCTCGGAACTTGTAGGTGTTGTTGGGTCATTAATTATAAGGTAATGAATAATCAGAGAATGAAGAATTAATCAGATGCAAGTCAATCGCCTGGAGTTCATATCAAGAATATTATAAAAGAAACAAACAGCATCAAATATGTGTATGGCACTGAACATGTTTGAACTTATGTCCTTCTTTTGCATTCTAATATCTCGGCTACGTTAAACCAAACAACACACATATATATGTATATCTCTGTATGCTTGTGTGTCTGAAAATAAAACTTATGTATTTCTATACACCCTTACTACAGAATAACAAAAGAAGCTATGATACAGCAACATAAACACAAACATAAAAGCTTGACAATTGTCGTAATGATTGATATTGCAACAGTTTTTGGTTGAAATAAAGAAGGGGAAAAAAGAGATATAACAAGTCTGAGCTGTTGGCTGAAGCATGATAGTTTATCGCTATCGAAGTGTTAAAGAGGTAGGTACCATTGTTAGAAGAAATCGGCATGTTTATAAATCCCGACTGAATGAGTTATGTTAAGCAGTAAAATGAATTGTTGCTTATGATGCAAACGAGAGACAAAAGATCTCTGGCACAGAACACTGCCGCAAGCTGCGAGCTGTAAGTGGAAGTGGTCAAAAGAATGACAGTAATGCGCTAAACGTCTGAGTAATCCAGTGTGTTTGAGACAAACATTCAATTGATGTTTTTTAATGCAGGTAACCAGGTGGTGACAGCGTCATCACTATATAATCAATAGCTAAATTGATATTTTATAGTGTAAATGTTGTTGGAAGTTCAGATGAAACGGTCGGCAAAATGATAGAACGAGGTTGTTTCGTGTTAGATGGAGATGTTTAAGTGTACATGAGACAACAGACAAAGGATCCATGTGAAGAACAAAAAATCTACAAACCCAAAGGGCTTGTAGTTGCATTTGAAAGAAGAGGTGGGTATTTAGGGAATTTGTGGAGAATAATGGGATTAGATTGAAGGAAACGAAGTTCCATAGTGTGGTTTAAAGGAAATTTAAAGTGATGAGATTAACAGATATAGTGTGAAAGGGAAGGCGGTTGGTTCCTGAACATGAGGACGGAGGCTAGGTTAACATTGCGGACGCAATACAAGATAGTATCAATGACTAGTTGTGATGACTAATTCCTTTCAGGCAAATTGTAAATCATGTGGTGCACGTGAGCATCAAGGTCCAGAATCTCGGCTACAGAAGCTATGAGGCGGAGGAATTACATGGAGAAGTAATCAGATTTAATGTGAATGTAGTTGGATGGAGTAACATAGAATAAAAATTGAAATCAGTGGTTTTGTAAAAGACAAAAATAGAGAGATTGGGAAATATCCAGAGAGTTAAAAAGGAAAATGATGGAGATGGTAGAGGTTATATATCATGAAGGGCGAAGTGAGTTAATAAACTTGATGAAGTTTCAGCTGTTCGCGGGTAACGAAGACGCCATCGATAATATCACTGACGTCGCGAACATATAATTGTAAATGGGTCTGATGAGAAGGTGTAAACTTGGGTCGAAACAAGATCAACAATACTGAGAGAAACCACTGGAAAGAAGAAACAGTTGTGTGGAAAGGAACGACAAATGAGGTGTTGGAGAGTAGAGGTGCTGGGTTCGAGCGAAGAAGTACTTTAGGACTTGGAGACCATCATCATCGCCGTCAGGGAGTTTTCAGATTGACTACAACTGGTGGAGCAAACAATTCCGTCAACTCACGAGAAAACATAAACAAGTAAATGTTAATATTCTTATAAACATTAAGAAATATTTGAAATTCAAATTCCTATTTAATCAATTATGAAATATAGGAGATGAAAATTTGACCATTCTTTGTTAAGAAACAATAAACTGGAAACGAAAAACCAAATACTGTAAAGATTGAAGTAAATCTTTCGATGATGACAGAGGATAATATCTGAAAAACTCGTATTTTCATACTTCTTGTCATTGTTACTTCTGATTTTCCCACAGAAACATAAATAGCCGAGTAGAATTGCAACCAGAGATGGTGGAGGAGATGTTCTGCGGTGTTTTCATGTGCAAATTTTAAATGAATGTAAATATACCGTGTTGTCAATAAGATAGTTAGTGTGTATAAAAGGGTCATAAACTAGCAATTATATTGTAGAACAATAATGGATAATGGCAATACATTCGGATTGCTAAAGTTTTAAGATCGACAGAAAACACGTTAAATATCCGTCAAAAGTCACAAATCCAAACTGGAATAATAATCACAAAGACAACAAAGAACAATGAAGTGTCTCCAATATATTTGATATTTACAGTTTCGTAAGTTTAGGACGATGACTTCTCCATTCAATTGATTAATCTTGTTTTGACTGAACAGAGACGAGAAAGATAATACTTACATATAACAACATGCATAATACGGGTGTGTATATACATATATATATATATATATATATATA
>NC_068988.1:4679020-4679929 GCF_001194135.2 Octopus bimaculoides
CAATCATTCTAACATGAAAGTGAGCTTCGCTGAACATAATTCTATGTTCGATATAAGAAAAAACAAAACCAGCAAAGCTCACTGTACAGTCGTAATCTCTTTGCACCCGAGTTGTATAACTAAGCTTGAGAGTATAAAAATTATTTTCTTGCTTTCCAACAGCATTGCTCAAATGTAATATTTACTTTGTACTGATTCTATAAATTCTTCGTATCAATCGATAATATATATTAATTCTATAAAAGTTAACAGAAATGTAATTGTCTATTTGAAAATTAATTAAATCTCTATAAAATTTCCATTTATAAATTGTCTTACTTTGAAAGCAATAACAGAGTTCCTGCTTGGCTGCTGACGTTAGGAATTTGGCTAAAGCCTGGCTGAGCCAAGACTTAGCTACTGGCTAACCCTGCTGCTATTTCTAATTTCATATCTTAAAAGTAAAGCAGTATACGATGATAATGAAATGGTGTTACAAACTATGACAAATCTCTGAAAAACTCGTATTTTCATACTTTCTCTCATTGAAGTTTTAAAATTCACTGGGTTCCATTTTCACACAAAATGCATTTAGTAAAAATAAAAATGAAATAACCTAGAGATCGTGATTAAAGTCGAGAATAAACAAGTAATACTTGCTATTTATTTGGGAAAGGAACTGCGTCTACAAGTGCTCTACTACTACTACTACTAGTACTACTACTACTACTACTACTAGTACTACTACTACTACTACTACTAATAATAATAATAATAATAATAATAATAATAATAATAATAATAATAATAAAGGAAAAATGACAAAAACATCTAATGTGAACCTTGACCAGCAAAATGTCATAAAAGAGTTAGAACCAGCGGAGAGCTACAAATACCTAGGGGTAATTGAAGGGGACAATATCAAGCATT
>NC_068988.1:4681178-4683934 GCF_001194135.2 Octopus bimaculoides
TACCGAGCTCAGATACCAGGAAACCCCAAAATGGCTGAAGTTCAAAAGATAGTGCTCATGGGAACTGCCCATATCCTACGTAAAATACTGTCTATGTGATCTCAAATTTTAAAACAAACACATAATTTTCTTATGGTTTCTTAAACATTCACTAGAATAAAACTGTACAAATCCAAATATATGGTACCCTAGGCATAACACCTACATGAACTTCTAACTTGTTGTCTCTTGAGGTCTCTGGGTGAGACTTGGATCCAACTTGTACAAATGCAAAACAAAAGTCAAACATAAGATAATAATAATAATTATTATTATTTATTTACTGCCCACAGGGGGCTAAACATAGAGGGGATAAAGACAGACAAAGAGGTTAAGTCGATTAAATCGACCCCAGTGCGTAGCTGGCACTTATTTAATCGACCCCGAAAGGATGAAAGGCAAAGTTGACCCCGGTGGAATTTGAACTCAGAACGTAACGGCAGACGAAATACCGCTAAGCATTTCACCGGGCGCACTAACGATTCTAAAGCTACAATTAAATACAACAACAATCTGCAGACGGAAATAATTAGAGAAATAAATTGATAGAAAATATTCCTCCGTAAGGCCCAATGTAAATGAACAATAAAAATGTAAAATGGGTCACCCTATGGAGATAGGAAACAAATACAAACATCAGTATCAACATCGTATATCAAATTGTATACACAGTAGCTGCAGTGGTCGCAATAAATGCAAGGGTTCTTGAAATTTTCGTTTAGAGGAACACACTCAGGCACACAACTTAGAGAAAGAGATAGAAAAATATTAAATGATAAGCGCAACGGAAAAAAGATTTTTAAACATTTAAAAGCAGTATAAACCCAAATCAGAATGTTCACCCAAACTCAAATCATGTTTTATTTACAATAGAAGAGATACTAAAAATTGTAATATTGTAATGGGTTCGTCAGAAGAAAAACTGCAGCAGACATGAAATATTGAGGATTTACGAGATTTATAAAGAGAAGAAAGTTAGTATCAACTCAAAGACCTCAGCTGAATTCTTGCAGTGAGTAAACAATGTCAGAGGTGTCCCGAGGTCAGATTTGTGACGGTCCCTACATCCACCAGCTAAGAAGAGTAATACCTTATTCAAACTCCCCTCCACTGACGATTTTCAACAGTTCATCAGCCAACTTTCAATCATAAGGCTTTGGTGAGCTTGAGACTCAGGTAGATGACATATTCCCAAGCCCTTGTGTTGTGGAATCGAACCAGAAACAATGAAATGTCGATGCAGACTTGCCGTCCAACGAAAACAAAACCGAAGACTGAAAATGACGAGATAAAGACCTTAACAGATCGATTAATGACAATGCTGTCTTAAATAGCATAGCCTGAGTAACCGGATTTGAATTTGAAATAAAATATGGGGAGTTGCATAAAGGAAATCGAAGGGGATTTTTAGAAATAAAAATGCGCTCTTTCTCTCTCTCTCTCTTTCTCTCTCTCTCTCTCTCTCTCTCTCTCTCTCTCTCTTGCTCTCTTTAGATCATTGTCTATTTCGCTGCACCCTTTCCCTTGCAGCAATAGCTTTAATCAACGCACTACAATAGACTGGATTTTGACATTACAGTAATTAGATAACAATCAACCATTTTGATATATGGATGCTCTCTGAATTGATCAGATCAGATACAACTGGATATATATCTTGTTACACACAGAACCTGACACTGAAACATGAAAGAAGAAAATAAAGAAGAATAAGGAGAGGTTATTGTGATGTTTACTAGCAATAAAGAAAGCAGAAACAGCCATGTCTTAAGAGAAGGTTAATGACGTCTTGAAAAAGATACGAGTAAATAGAACCATTGCTACTAATTTCTTCTCATGTAGACCTAAATAGTACCATTGCTACTAATTTCTTCTTCTCATGTAGACCTAGATTTCTCACATAAAATTATTCATTGAATTCACAATAAAAGCAAAAGATATCAAAAGAAAAATGAGGGCTGGTAGGACGCGAAGGAAAATGAAAAGGTTTCAGCTGTGAATTCATTTGTCTTCTTTGACTCGCCTTCTCGTAAATTGTGCTTGCACTCATCACATTGGTGCTATCAGGCTCGTATTAACACACACATATATATGTAAATACATACACACACACACACACACACACACACACATATATATATATATATATATATATATATATATATATATATATATATATGTATACACAAACTCACACACACAGTGTATATTTCTTAAACCTATTAGGTGGCCGGTGGGAGCGAACACCTGTTGCAACAGAACAATGCATCACATAGTTCGACATCGAGGTCTCAGCGAAGGTCGAGAAAAATTGAAGACGATGGCAAGCGATAAGAATAAAGAAAGATTATCAGAAGCTTATTGATTTGTTAGCGAGAGCCAGTGGCAGGTAGAGTTTTAGATAGAAGGATAGGTTAATCAGCCAACGTATTTTTATTTAATCACTTCTTCCGTTGGAACTGGAGTAATGAAAGCAAATGTAAGAAGCGAACTTAAATACACGATACAAAATAACTAACGAAATTTTAAAAAGAATAATGCAAAATAAATAACAATACCTAGCAAAAGGCTACTCCAACCACCATGATCACTACCCTCACCAATACTACTTCTACTACTATTACTACTACTACTACTACTAATAATAATAATAATAATAATAATAATAATAATAATAATAATAATAATAATAATAATAATAATAATAACATCTTCAA
>NC_068988.1:4684189-4684883 GCF_001194135.2 Octopus bimaculoides
ATATATATATATATATATATATAGCAGCAAATACAACTATAAATTAGATAGAAAATAAAACATTTTTCGAAATAGTTTCGAAAAGATTCGTCACCAGTTCTTCGTTCACTGTCAGAAAGATAAAGACCGAATGAAATAACTGCATTAAATGTCATGGTAATATGTTATGGCGTTCTAATAATTGAGTTATGCAAGATGGGAGAATTGATCGGCGTACTAGCTCGATCGCAAATGTAAATAAATAAAACTCCTAATAAAGCGATCATATCGTCACTATTGAACAGCGTTACGATGATTTAATTTTCCAAGTTTTGCTGAACAATATCTGCAGTATAGTCCTCGAAACAGGTATTACATTAGAAAAAAATAGGTTACGGCTCTTAAATAACATAGAAAGTATATGAAGAAAAATCACTTCTATATATATACGATATGTAAATCTGAGAGTAACTGAAAATTTAAGAGATACATACGCACAAACGTGCACACATATAGACAGACATACAAATATATATAGACAACGAAATATATACATATATACATACATACACACACATATACACACACACGTACTTACAAGCTCTAACATGCTATCTTAAAGACAGCGACTTGGCAGCGATACCAGCCTATGTGTGTGTGTGTGTGTGTGTGTGTGTGTGTGTGTGTGTGTGTGTGTGTGTGTGTGTGTGTGTGT
>NC_068988.1:4685291-4686431 GCF_001194135.2 Octopus bimaculoides
TGTGTGTGTGTGTGTGTGTGTGTGTGTGTGTGTGTGTGTGTGTGTGTGTGTGTGAAGAACGATTTTCTAAAATGTCCACGTCTCTTTCTAGTAGTTTTGTTGTCATTTAGATCCAGTTTCGTATCCTCTCTTAGTGAACATGCGAATGATAAAAAGCATTCCAACAGTCAATGCACCACGGACATTATTCCCCATAAAGAGTCTTAATTTACGTAACAGTAAATAGCATTTATCCAATTGAAGTGTATTCAATAAGAAGACAGGATTATGTAAACGTGAAAGCAGTTTTATTTCATTTGAAACTATCATTTAACAGAATACATTGTTTTCTGTTGTTGACATCCTTTAATCCTTAAAATAATTCATGAAGTAAACCGAAAACCACCCTTAAAATGGCGCAACCAGAGGGAATTCACAAAAATTCAAACAGAGGCACCGTATAAAAGGCAGTGATAAAAAAATTATACGAACGTTGCGTTAAGGCCCAGCTTAAATGATTTTAGATTGCTACTCTTCGTAGCGTTGGGAATTCTAAATATTGTGTGTGTCGGTAGCTTAGGATATATATTGCTCTTGATTCAACAAAACAGGTATAAATGTATGAATATATACGTGTGTGTGTGTGTGTGTGCGTGTGTACGTGTGAATGTATATGCATGTCTTTATAAAAACTGCTTCTCTGAATGTATGTATATGAGAGTGTTCCGATGTTTCTTTGAAAACATGCGTAACCAAATAATGAAAATCTTTAAAGCATTGAACGTGAATGGCGGGAAAAGAAGTCGATAGACGAGCGAGGTTGAGGAACAACGCTGATATCAATAGCTTCTATATCGATGACATGAACATCTTAATCATATTACTTGATTCTCCAAAACACTATTGTAAATAAAGCACTTTTTTGTTAGTGAGAGTCTCCTGAAAGAAATCTAAGATCGATTCTGTAAAGCCATGCTCTAAAGATTTTTCGGTGTATTATCAGAATGAAAATGCAGTAGAGATGACTAGAAACACTTCCAAGTACGTGTTGACCTCGAAACATGACTATTTTACTTTTGCATTTCCTAATTCCTGTACACACACACACACACACACGCTGATAGATGTGTATGTATACATATATGTTTATATATATATACA
>NC_068988.1:4686499-4695976 GCF_001194135.2 Octopus bimaculoides
TATATATATATATATATATATATATATATATATATATATGAATAAATATATATGTATAACACTCACACACATATATGTACATAGGTGCGCCAGTTTGTTAATCATTGCGTGTATGTGTGCGTGAGTGTGTGTATAGTGGTGGTAGAATTTCCCGTTAGCAATCCAACACGAATAATCGAATCGAAGAGGAAGAAGCAATTCCGATGTAAATATAAAAACAAACATAAGTAAGAAAAAATGCAATTAAAGAGATTAATTAGCTACATGAGAAAGAAGGAAACTTAACAGAGGGTGGATCAAAGAGATACGAGACACACGTATACTAGTAGTATTTACACAAAGGAAATGTTATCGAAATATTCGCCAAACTGAAGACTGTAACAATTTTATCAATTTAGCTCTCATTACGTTCATGATGAAATCATTTATTTTATTTACATCTGTTTTAATTGTTATACACGATACCGTTGCTGCCTGAGCGAAACGTCTTTCAGTCCTTAGTCGGAAGTAGTTCCTGTGTCAATACCCTCAGCACTTCATTGAATATAACTAAACAACTTTAAAACTCCAGCTAGACTTGTGAAAGGTCACTATTTACATCTTGTTTGGTAACATAATGGGGCAAGATATAAATTTCCTCTCGATAAATGTGATCCCTACTGACAGCGAAGTTACCCACTGCAGGGAGCTGACACGGCTTTTTCAAAACGAAATGAACTGAGGCATAATAAGAAGAACATTGAAACGCTTACTACGGAATTGAACACACGATCCATGATTACATCATAAACAACTTATCCGTTGAGCTATTTTGTTTCTGTACCAATGCACTTGAGAAAAATATGAACACCACAACATCCAATTTCCCTCCTCAAAAGACATTACGTTGAAATATATTTATGTTCCTCTGTTTTTCTATCAAACTATGCTCTACAGGATCTCTCGATAAAATTTATGGTTTTGTGCCAAATTCAAAAAATTATTATTGTTTATTTTTGATTAATTGCCGAAGAAATAACCGTTTCTTGAATGATTAGGGGTAAAATGGTTTTATGGTGAACAAATATTATTTTAGCAATAATAGTTCTCGGTAATTAGATATGCAAGTTGAATGTTACATTTTAAAGTCTACAATGACTTATGATTCAATCGATAAATCTTAGCAGAGTAGCAACATTTTTAGGAATGGTTTCTTACGTAGTTTATTGCTTTTGTATTTGACTTCACACGCCCTCCAAGACCGAGAGAGGTTGTCGCATCGACTCCCAATAAGAAAACGCAACAGAAATAAGAGATGATGTTCGAACAAGATACTAGTTGAGAGAATGTGTTACAAAACGAATAAGCTATTAATTTGTTAACCATAAAGCAATCGCACATATCAATATATTACCATGAAGAAGATTTGTATGCATTAATTCAAAGTGTGGGAGTGGTAGGTTAGCCTTCGCTATGAAGACCCTCCCAGAGTTGTGAGTTCTATGTTGCTGATATCTGATTTAAACATTTGTAAGGGACAAATCTGCAGAAAAAAGGGGTCAGAGATAAAATTCTATATGGTTGAACGATTCATTAGACAAGGTGATTATTATATGAGCTAAATGTTTGACATTGTTGAGATGACGAAGGAACAACTGATGGCTGTATCGGATGGACCTAAACCAACGAAGTATAGAGTTTGCTACTTCAGTGCAGCAGAGACCAGTCTAACTGAGAGGAGACAGAAACAAGACAGTGCGCAGTTTAAACCATAATACGTCGTTGCAAATCAGCTGACTGGTCTACATTTGTTGTAGTTTCAGCTTCTTCCGTACGCAAGAGTTGTACTCTCAGAAATATGTGAGCACTATTCTCCAGTTTTGGAGGATCAACAAGTGATCACGTGTGTAAGATCTTCTAATCCACAAGATGAGTTTAGCATTTGTTGTATGTTTTGGCAGTCGTCAAGAGAAATCATCAGAGATTGAAATATATTCGCTGAGACTAAGAATTTAGATGTATATTGTTTATGTCCAACAGTGTTTTCTTATGTATATTATTGGAGTAATGGCGTTGGTGCCATTAGAAATGGTGAAGTAATGTGGTGTTTATTGTATAAGACTGTTGAAGATTCTGTTCATGGAATTGATGATTGCATGCGGAGGTTTAAGAAGTGAAAGATGTTATCATATATATTGGAGTGTGTGTTGTACGACGTTATGTCTACGTTGTCGTTCATTTACGATTGAAAGATTGTGGGAATCACAACCACAGCTAATACTGCGTTCATGGTGTCCTCTACGAAACGCTGAAATCGATTGGTCAGATTAAAGACCTTCAATCAGAGAGATATGAACTTAGCTTCTAGGTTTGACAGAGTTCGAAAATTTTTTTGTATTAAGAGCAACAATCTTACTAGAATTTTCCATGTACTGGTACATGGAGTTAGGGACAAAATCTTCGGCAGGTCTACGAAAACTTTTGGTCATTGAGTGGTGTGTGAAGAACAATTTGACATCACATTTCCATCAAATTTATGATGAATGTGATTGAAGAGTACGTTTACAGAAAGCTCTAGTCGTGGTACTGATTGCCTTGGTTTTTAGGGAACAGAAGTGTTCGCTAGCGCACTGGTAAGAGATTTGTGGTGTGCTAAAAGTAAGTTTAGCGGGAGTCGTAGGAAGTTCATTTATTGATTGTGATCCTGCTAAAAGAGCCATCGTGTCTGAATGGTAGTGAAAGGAAAAATTCTGCAAAGAGGATAGTGATCCAGAGAACCTTTTGGTACGGGAGAAGAAGGTCTAGTGCCAGTGTGAAAAGAAAATAGATAATTTGAAGACTGAGCATTATACGAAGTCGTCGTTAAACACGTTCCAGTGGTTTTTATCACACGTTTAGCTGTCTCAGATGAGTCGGAGTAATATATATTTGCCTTCTCTTCGCGCAGTAAACTACTATAAGTGTGTATATGTAAGTGTGCATACATTATTATAAAGGTTCCAAGAAGAAAGTCATGGCAACTTTGTTAGGAAAAAAAATCCGATTAAATCTCATTTGTCGGTGGTTGTGCAGCATTCATTGTGAAGAATGTAAAAAAATGATGGTTCAGATGTGGGATGCAATGAATGACTGTTTATTAAAACCATTGTAATATTTATTACTGTGCAGCAACATCGTATTGAGTAATTTATAGTCGTAGCTTGAACTTTGAAAAAAATGGATATGTAAAGTCTTGAATGATTGCGGAAATAAATAGGAAAGAAGTTTATAGAGAAATACATATGTAAGCCTATAGAGACATAAATCGTTAGCAAGTGAGAGGGATGCGAACATACATACACACACACACACACACACACACACACACACACACACACACACATAAATATGTTATATGTGCGCGTACAAACATACACATATATAGAACATTACACCCCCCCACACACACACACATATCTTGATAGATATGGAAATAGATGGACAGTACAAAGAAAGCTAAGTTGATGGATAGATACTGCGACAGAAAAAATCTTTAATTTCTGATATTATGGGGTATAATTGAATTTATAGGAATCTGGTTTGTTTCGCAGGAGCTGAGAAATCAACAAATAGATTAAGTCTAAGTTACTTAAGAACAGTTAGGAGCGAAGAGTTTATAGATTAATTCTTGTTAAATTAATCACGAACTGATTTTTATTTTGTTTGTTTCTAATTTAGTGCAGAGGAAACATTATGGCTCTACATGCTGAATGAACCAAACATGATTTACATGAATGAGGTGGAAGGTAAACCTAAGCCACAATGAATGCTATTTGAGAGAGGGCACCAATATATTTTATAAACGCAGAAAAGATTTCCAGAAAGCTATCACCATGTTGGGAACTGACAACATAATTGAAACGTTCATTTTCATGATTTAGCAAAAAGTTGCGGCTGTAAAAAGGACAACCAAACATGGTAGAAATTATTCGAGTCCTCAAAACTTCAAGTGATGTTATATTCATTATATTATTTTAATCTAATCAACCTTGATTTGTCTCCTCATTCGAGTGTAGGTTTTGCTTCGTAGAATGGACGACTTATTAAAGATCTAGAGACGCATAGAGTATAAGCATTAGTTTCTCAAAATGGAATTCACCAAACGTTGATGCTAATCATAATAGACTGTATAATTTTAGTGACTGGAACGAGAGTAAAATATTCTCGATGCTATATAAGATCGGAGAAAAATCATTTCAAAATTAATTGTATTCCATATTTGACAGATAATTGATAAAAAGAACAAAAAGAACTATTAAATAACATTTCATTAATTCTAGACTATGTTGGGGCTTTCAATATATTCACCACTTTTGGAAACACAGTAAAATGCAATATTCATGTACATCCAAACAAGTCACGCTTTGAATCCATTTTGAATGCAGGTTAAAGCTATTTCATATGTGGCTAATATAATTGAAATAGTCATTATTTAATTCTACCCATCTATGTCAGTGGAACTAGGGAAAGAAAGCAATGTATTGATTTAATTCACTATAGATATTAATTTCTTCAAAGTTGATGCTAGGTATGTCAATGAGTGATAAAAAAAGAACCTTCATATATTTCTATCTTTTCACGTTTGAGTTCAAATACTGCAGAGTACAATTTGATGTTATCCCTCAAGGGTCACGAAGATATACATACATACAAATGTATATATAGAGTGATAGATAGATACATACATACAAACATATACATATAAACGTATATATATATATATATATATATATATATATATATATATATATATATATATATATATATATATACATACACACAAACATATATATAATATATACATATATGTTTGCATGTATGTATGTATATGTTTCTATGTATGCATGTATATATATGTTTGTATGTACGGCTCCATACTTAGAAATGACTAAACATGAACTACTATTGGAACTTAAATACCATGTCCAGGAAACTTCTTTACCACTTCTATACACCACTTTACTCGAATGATGGAATTCCTAAGCAAAAAAAAAACTACAAAATCCACTGCCTTTAGTAAAGAATGGGCTAAAATATTGAAATATTATTCACTGCGACTAATCTATCTTACATATATTATTAATTACGGAAGATAATTTTTTTGTCTTTTCTGGGTTTTTTTATGACTAAGGTCAAGAATAAAGGTGGGAATAATTCGGTCCAGTTGGCCAAAGAAGAAAGAAGAATATTTAAAAGATATACCTGTAAAATAAATCTCGAAAGAAATTTGTTTTCTTTGTAAATATATCAATCAGTGTGTTAATTGAAGAAAACATGAGCATGTCTTACCTGCAATGAACAATAACTGGTCCATTGTCGAGCCGGTCAAACGCTCGTATTTTCTGCCGGAATAATATTAGTGAATTACCAAATTTTGGTACACCGTGATCTGGCCAAGTGGTGTAATGGAATTGTTTGACGATTTTCGATACCCCATTCTGAAGAACACAAAACAAAACAACTGGAGAGGCATATCGAGTCAATGATACATTTTAGAGTTAATGTTGAACATGGTTTAGAATAAAAGGTCTCCTATTGGCACAGATTTTCAGGGATTGATACAATCATCTGCTGGAGCCATACCTTGTTGAATTCGAAAACTTCGAGTCAATCCATGTAGAGAGAATTTTAATTCAGGAAGAATGAAATTAAAGTATTGAGCAATACTGTAATTTCTGCCACTTGAATTTTCAGACGAAACACTTTTCCATTCCATTATAAGCCTCCATTTTCAGATGTTGTTTACACACACACTTATGTATCTGTGTATGATATATGTATATTTCTGTGTGTATGTTTCGGCGTGTGAATGTATGTGCGTATATCTGTATGTGTGTGTATCTGTAACTCTGTGTATGTGTGAGCATAAATTATACAGATTTAATATGTGTAAAACTAAATATTCAATGCAACACTTCTCTGAGACGAATACAGATAACGTAAAAATATTTGAAAATCATTGTAGATATAAAGTAATACATCTCGGCGGTTCAATATATTAACATTTATTTTTCCGGTCTGTCATCTTCAGTTTCCACAAAGGCGCTGAACGCTGAATATCCATCGAACACAGCCAGAAAGCCTTTCGGCAGAATTCAGATTCTGATCGATTAAACGTATTAACGATTCAAATGCCTAATTGTTGAATCGTTTCACATCATTTAGAGGAGACAGCAGTCTTTATGAAACCCTGGAGACAAAATCAAGCCCTTAGTGGTCTGGTGACCATGTTTGCCAGCAACGAAATTACTGAATGAATCTAGCTTTACCTATATAAATACGACTTCCCCTAATAATGTGAAAGACACCATTTCCTCTTGAAGTATGAAAATAATTCTGATTGGAATAAAAAAGAAATATCGAGTAGATTTACAGTTTTGAACAATTATCTTGTTACGGGATATTTTTTAAAAATTCAGTGCCATGAAAATTTTATTCTTTTCTAATCTAGGCACAAGGCCCGAAATTTTTGGGGAAGGGGCAAGTCGATTAGATCGACCCCAGTACGCAACTGGTACTTAATTTATCGATGAAAGGCAAAGTAGACCTTGGTGGAATTTGTACACAGAACGTACCATGAAAATATTATTAGAAAATACACAAAGTGTATTCTGTTATACTGTAATGGGTTTGAAGTATATTACTTAGATTTTTAATTATATCAATATAAATATTTATCCCATCAGCTTTTCTGTAGCGAGAGTGTTTTAATCAAGGGCTAAGCTTCAAACGATGTCACAGTACTGCACTGTGAGTTTATTCACACTTCTTAGAAGGTCAGTACCGTCTCTTATTGTTATGAGCTCAAATACAACTGGTATCAAAGTTACAAATTATGCAAAGTCGATAAAATACCAGTTATATACTGTGTCCGTTCAATCACACATAAAAGCAACCAAGAACATAATCAAAGGAAACGAAATATAACCTCAACTAAATTGGATTTTAGTCACTTGAAACAGATTTTCTTGATAATTT
The DNA here is from genome assembly GCF_001194135.2 of Octopus bimaculoides. Classification (NCBI taxonomy): domain Eukaryota; kingdom Metazoa; phylum Mollusca; class Cephalopoda; order Octopoda; family Octopodidae; genus Octopus; species Octopus bimaculoides. The sequence continues at coordinate 4,693,496 of NC_068988.1, forward strand.
ATTTGACCTCTAATAGCAAAATCAACTGCAGTTTGACTTTCTAAATTAGTTTGTATGATATTCAGCTTAAAATAGCTGATTTTTTCAAAACTTCTATTCATGTAAAAGTTATTATAAACAGAATAATTCATTTTCTCATTGTAAGACACGATAGAAACGAATATTTAAGAATTTAGTGCAATCATTAACTAATTCAATCAAAAAATGTTAAAATTTGATGAGATTTTGCAGTCTGGCTGAGTAGTCTATATATTATCTGGTATTCTATATAGGATTTTCGCAGTGAATTTTTTTCATTCAAAGTGTGTTTCATGATTATTTTCATGAGCATTAATATCCATCTACATCCAACTGAAAATGTTACGAGCTTGTTACTAACAATAATTATCGAAATTTAACACTGTATATTTAGATTATTATACGTTTGATTTTTCGGAATGAATATGCCTGTATTTTTTTTATATATATACTTCAATATTTGAAGATATATTCGTGTTACAGATTCAGGGGCACTTCTCGTGGTTTCATCACACACAAAATCTGTGCAGTGTCACCGAAAGAGGAATGGTAATCATTTTTATAAAATCCTAATGAAAATTGTTGCTATAACGAAGATTTACTTGTAATATTGGTTTCAGATTTTGGCACAGGGCCAGCAATTGCGGGAGAGAGGCTAAGACGATTTCATTGACCCCAGTGCTCAACTGGTAATTGTTTCATCGACTCTGAAATGATGAAAGGTAAAGTTCGACCTTGGTGGAATTTGAACTCAGAACGTAAAAACGGACGAAACGCCGCTCAGTATTTTGTACGGCGTTCTAACGATTCTGCCAGCTTGCTGTCTTAGATTTACTTGTAATATTAATGCTTCCTTTTAGGAAGTGAGCTGGCAGAACCGTTATTACGCTGGACAAAATGCTCAGCGGCATATCGTCCGTCTTCACGTTGTGAGTTCAAATTCCGCTGATATTAACTTGACCTTTCCTCTTGTCTAAGTCGATAAAATAAGTACCAGTTGACCATTGGAGCCTATGAAATAGGTATAACCCAGCGATTACATCACCTCCTATACTCAACTGGAGTTTATAGTGATACTTTCAGAAATAAAATTGTTTATTTGTATAATCTATTGAAACAACAATCAACAATTCCACCGTTCCTTGCTACAATCAACTTAAAACATATAATACCTATTTTCTGTTTAGTTTTCCCCACTATTTGAGAGTTCAACTGATAGAATTTGGATCCTATCTTTCAAGTGACAGTTGCTATGTAATACATTTGAGGTTTTTCATAAATATTTTCATAACCAAACGTGTTTACGAAAACATACACAATGGTGTAGATGAAAAAAATGCTACTTAAGTTTCACTTCACTAACAACGAATGTAAAACTTACCATTTGTAAAAGGAATGTGCGTATCGTAAAATCAGGCAATTTATCTACATTTAGACATTCAATTGAAATTCCTGATGAAACTTGCGTCCCTTCATCGGGCCAATACTGGTCACATTTGCGCTGGAAATATTAAAAAAATATATTGAAATAGACAGAAATATATACAACATAATACTTTTAAAGTTTTATCAACACTTTCTTTGTATAATCGCCAATCAGCTCCAGTTAAACTGAGTTATGGCATACAAGCAGTCGGTTAACCAACCACAAATTGGTCTTTCAAGTTACATCGTGCCTCCAGCAACCCGAAGATCATGGAGACAAATTGATATGTGATATTCAATTATATGGAATAGTCTGACATTCTGGACAGGATTCCACTTCTCTTGAACAGATCCCTGCATACCGGAGAAACGGAGGAGAGATGAAGTCATTAGATGCACGACAGCTACACTGCTTTTTCCTCTGTCATTGTTGTACATCTCAGTGAAGCTATTAATAATGCGGCTATTTATATAGTTGCGTTTACTGGGATGCGTAAGAAATGTGGTGTGATTACAATGTCCCTCTGTAGTAGTATGGCATATGTGTCTACGAATGGTGAGGGTTGAAGTCTGCAGCGGCATCAAATTCTTTCCATTATATCTCCAGGTAAAATTTGTGTTGTAGTATTAATCAAATGGCCGCACACACGTCTCTCCATATTTTCAGAGATGTCAGATATATCTATACATAAACTGTTCACATAGAAACGTACGAATACCTATTTACAAAGATACATAAACATTGCATATACAGTCAGACGCAAAGGTGAATATGCAAATATATTTACATTGACATATATGTATGTCGGTTTGATTATATATTTCTACTGTGGATTCGAACTACAATAAGTTCAAGGTATGCTATGCACTACACACGCTCACACAGACACAAAAAAACACATATGCCTGAGTATATATGTATGTGTGTGTGTGTGCGTATATATATATGTGTGTGTGTGTGTGCGTGTGTGTGTGTGTGTGTATATATATATGTGTGTGTGTGTGTGTGTGTGTGTGTGTGTGTGTGTGTGTGCATAT
>NC_068988.1:4696026-4700476 GCF_001194135.2 Octopus bimaculoides
ATATATATATATATATATATATATATATATACATATAGTTATGGCATATTCTTTAAGTATGTAGTATATTTGTGACAAATAAACGAATTTCAAACGGGAAATTTTTCAATATATTGAACTTATGTTCGCTTCCAGAGAAGGCTAAACGATCGCATGGCGGCAGTTGGACCTAACAGCATATATAATCAAGAGTTCACTGGAAGTGACATTCGTTTAATGAAATGATAAAATGTTTTCCTGGTGATAAAAAAGAAGGCAGCTTGGACGCGCGTTTCTGCCTCCACAAGTACTATCAGCACAGAAACTATTTTAATTGAAGCAGACAGACGATTTAAACATACAGAAAACTAGTAGAGAACATCTATGGCTTAGAAAAATGTACGTTATTAAAACAAAAATGAGAGAAATGAATTAGAATAGCCAGAACCATAGCTTTGAAGAACAAAAACAAATAAGGTGTATTAGATAATATTAAAAGTCAAATGAAAGTATATGTTGCTTTCCTGCATTCTAAAATGTAGGAGAGATAGGTTCTTCCCTCTTTGCAAAGACGCTTATTTTCGTGATAATTCATTGCTAACATATTCGTCTAAGTGTACTGAGGTAGAAGAGTTATAAGCAATAACCAGTTATACTCAAATACAATGTTTAGAATTTGTGTTTCTTTGAGTAAGATATTTCATTTAACACTGCATTGGCATAATGCAAAGCAAAGAGCTTCATATTATTATATCGTGCCTGCTGTGTATAGAGTCCAGGTTTTAGTGTAGCATTTAAATATCATTTTGTTGTCTTTTTCTCCACTTGCACTTTTATGTCATTTTTGGAACTGTCATTTGTGAGATCGTTTGATGACTGAACGCCGTCCATCTTGACTGGAAGCGTGGTGATGAATAGACTCATAACACACAAACGCACGCACACATCACACACACACACATATACGTACGTATGTATGTATAAATATATATTTATATGTGTATATGTGTGTGTGTATGTATATATATATGTGTGTGTATGTTTGTAAGTACATTGATATATATACATATATATATATATACGTATATATGTGTATTTACACGTGGGTATATGAAAATTGCTGTGTATAATACGATTGGGGAAAGAAAGTTAAGAGTAGTAGCACACGTATAAGTTAATAATGGGACAGACAGTCAGCCATACAGTAAGATCACGATACACAGGGGTACAATATATGTCTCTATGTGTCCATATGTGTGTATGTGAATGTGCAAATATATGTGTGTGTGTGTGTGTGTGTGTGTGTGTGTGAACTATAAGTATGCTTGAAAGTGAAAGAGAGAATGTGAAGGAGAGGAAGAACTAAAATAGCTGCTACATAAAGTAATAGTTATATAGAAATAAATGCAAAGATAAGTAGTAAGATGGAGACAAATATATTGATTTTTACACGCATAAATGTTAAGACTATATTCTTGTGTGCACAGACCTTTCCGAAGATGGTTTCTGTATGACTTCAACAATCACTAACATCAAATAAACCTTTCCAAATTGTTTCTTTCCTATCAGAAAGTCTTTTTTAGTTTACCAATACACTAGACTGGTAGTACTTTACGGTTTAATTAATTCCTATCCCGTCGTTAAACGCCATACCATATATTATTATATGTGCGTGTGTGTGTCAAGCAACAAAAATGGCTACATATGTAACAGTTGATATATAAAACTTACATTACCATACAAAATGCCCCATAGCAAAGGTAGTTTTAACAACAGCTATTTAAAGTATTTAGTTCTTTTTATCTTTATAGATTTCAAGGCCCTTGAGAAGCTTTTATTTTATGTAAGTACAGTTACAGATCTCAGCTTTTATTGAATTTCACAGACAATCTTTCCTCCAACAGGGCGTTTGTGATCTTCCTTTCCCTCTTCTTCTTAGCGTCGCCTCTAAACTTTCCCTCCTCTTTTGTTCTTCTTTGCATTGGCACTGAACCGCAGAAGAGGAAGGAAAACAGTCTAAGAATTGCAATACTTGGTATTTTTAAACAAAAAATTTGAATTATATTCTTTAGCTTGTTTCAGCCATCTTGGTCTAGATCATACTGGAGCAGCACGTTCTTGTACCTCTCCCAGAAAGACAGATTGAGAGTGACGTTTGGATGTAGAAATGGTTAAAACAGGACTCAATACATGGAGTAAGTTTTATATAATCATTTGAAGCTGTTGGATTATTACCTCTGACTTGTCAGTTGTTTCAAATGTATTTGGAACAATTTCGGAGAGCCATACCAGGTCTGTGTTTGATGGAATTGATGGATCAAGAGTTTCTATTTTGTTACCGACGTTACATTGCGTCAGCGATCAACTCTTACGGCCACCGAGCTAAAAGTAGGCAGTGTAGTTCATTGTTGGCAGCAGTAACAACACTGTCACATAGATGGGTGATTCAAAAACTCACAGACTTAAGAGTACCACCAACCTTATTCGTACTAGTAGCATACGTACGCACCCACCTTGCAATCTTCAGTTCATTACTGAATGACTTCATAGCAGGAGACAGTCGGCTGAGTAGTTTCAAAGTTGAAGACAGCGAAGAGTTCAAAGTCATGTGCTAAAATAGCAGCATACATTGATTGATATGGATTGTATTATTCAACGAATCACACTTTATTCATCCTACAACTTCAATTGGATCGCTACAGATAAAGAGTGTGAAACGACGGCACAACGATAGCATTTTATTTCACGTAGAATATAGTAAAAATTGATCATCTTTAAAACATTGTACACGCAAGCACACACACACATGTGTTTATGTGTGTGTTCATGTATGTGTATGTGTGCATGATAATTTAAAGAATATCAGTTCTTACTATAATTATTCTACGTGAACAGAGACATTGTTTTCGGCTTCATTTTTTTGCTGATTTCTATTGTCGATAAAAATATTCAGTCGATCATCCAACTCGGCAGTTCTATTTACGATACTAAAATGATGTCGGAAATCAAAACAAATGAAGATATGTAGACGCAGGTGAGGCTGTGTGGTAAGAAGCTTGCTTTTCGACCATATGGTTCCAGATTCAGTCCTGCTGAATCATGTTACCTTAGGCAACTATCTTCTACTGTAGCCTCGGAACGGCCAAAGCCTTGTTAGTGGATTTAGTAGATGGAAACTGAAAGAAATCCGTTGTATATGCGTGCACGCGCATGTGTGTGTGTGTTTGTGTGTTTGTCCACCACCACTTGACAACCGGTGTTGGTTTGTTTACATCCTCGTTACTTAATGGTTCAGAAAAAAGAGAGCGATAGAATAAGCAAGTTTTTTTTTCGTAAAAAAGTAAGTTTGGAATCGATTCATTCGACTTAAAATTGTTCAGGGCGATGCCCTAGCATGGCCACAATCTGATGGCTGAAAGAGATAAAATACCCATGAACGCCTCATAAAAAAAGAGTATGTATCGTATATGATTGAACCAGTAATAATAAGTTCATTGCCACAAAATCCTATGCTTTTGTTATGAGCTTACAATCCACAACGAAGTGAAATGTCCCACTCCAATCTGATTAGGAAATTTAACCAAGAATTACTCGGAAACTTTAAAACATCTTAGGAGAAATATCTTTCGACCATTTCGGATGAAAGACGAGAAAATATTACAGCCTGCGCCTGGTGGCTAACATTTCGTCACACAATGAATTAGGGTTGCTAAATATACAGAAAATATCTCAACAAAGGCTTGGAGTCATGGATGTATAAAGAGAGACGACACAGAAGTCGAGACATTCAACAATGATGCAGGAGGATCAGTTTGTAGTTGAAATAGATATAAAAGTAAGTTGAGATTAGTGTGATAATCAAAAGAGCAAGCAGACTGCAAACAGGCAGAGGAGGAGGAGAAACAACCAGCAGGTGACGTATAAAAAGAAATGTTTATGTGTGTGTGAGTGTATATGTTAGAGTGTGTGTCCCTGCGTGTGAGAGTGTGTTTGCATGTGTCTGTGCGCATGAGAGAGCGGACGCAAGTGTGTATGTGTGATATAGTGACAATGCTCCGGGGAGAAACAAAGAAAACAGCGAACAAATAGATAACCACGGCGATGCGTGCTTAGACAAACTGACAGGGAGCTGATATCTATATATATAAAAATGAGAATGTCTGTCTGTCTGTCTGTCTGTCTGTCTGTCTGTCTGTCTGTCTGTCTGTGTGAATCCCTAAAACTCGAGAACTACGCAACCAATTTCATTCAAATTTTACACATGCCTTACTTAGGGTTCCAGTTGTGTTTTAGTCAAAAAAATTTTAACTTCTTGCAGAGTTCGAGCCCACAGCAACATAATATCTCCTCCACTATTTAAGTATTACGTGTCAAAAGTGAAACAAAAACACTCATGTCAAATACTTTCACTTTAAAAATGAAACTATTCTACTAACTGAAACAATTACATTTCGATACTGTAATGACAGAT
>NC_068988.1:4701225-4704284 GCF_001194135.2 Octopus bimaculoides
CTTACATTGTGATTTCTGCAATGTGGTGCATAAATTGTCAAGTAAATGAGACGCATCTTTGCCTCCACTGATTCACTTGCAAAGTGTTGAGTAAAATTATTTCGTTGCAGACCTCTTTTGGGTCTTTTTATTATCACTACGACACACATAGTCCACAGTTGGTAACATTGATTTCGAGGCCCTCCTAGATGAGAGACTGGCATTCCACTGAATGTCTATGTTCCATGCTGGCATGGATTGGAGAGTTATTAATGTAGAAATATGGTATCGTATCTACTAACAGTTGAGGGTTGCGTAGTCTAGACGGCGTTTTTAGATTTCATTATTCTCTTTAACCCGGGCAAAGCCGGGTATTTCTGCTAGTAAAGTAATAAATTTACTGTTAATCCTAGTGACAGCAGTGCTACAAATAAACTGCCATACATATAGCGAGCCGACAATGGCATTTCTACATGTCCCCACGACCTGCTAAAAATAACAGAGATATCTTACCCGAAACCACACTTGACTACCTTAGAAAGAAAGCAAGCATTGAAGATTACAAACCAAGATGTATCTACTTGGTCAACTTGATCAAATGCGAACTGAAGGTAAAGAAGGGAGCCGAACCTTGAAACATCGAAATGCCAGGTAAAGGTACAAGCCATCAACCTGTATTATTAATTTTTATGGCTTGGATTGCTTTGGGTTTCAAATAAATAAATACACAAAGGTGAAAATCCATCGTATACCAAAAGAATGGTTTTTCATTATAACGAAATTTGTTTCATTCCTAGAATTCTTTTAAAACTGCACTAAATGTATCTCGAATGTAAATCGTTGCAAATAATATTTCAGTACATCCGATACTGATCCCGTTTTCGGTTGCAGGATGCACATTGCTATGCCCACTTTTATGAATGAAATGTCTGATTTTGAATTGAAACTTTATTTATCTCAACAAAAAGCAATGCAGTTAATCAAAGTGTGCACCTAAATTATCATACATACCCTACATTTATACCTTACCAGGACCTAAAATTATATATATACACCCAGATTGAATGACAGAAAGCGAATGAGAAAGAGTGAATGAAAGCCAGAAACTGAAATAGAGAGAGTGCAATTAGCAAGATTGCTCTGCTCAGTTAGTAGTGGTGTATAATAAATGTAAAGACAGTAGATTTATTGATGGGCAACGTTACAGATATAAACGTTCTGACAATTGTGTAGTAAAAATTTATAAAAGACAATAAATCTGTAGAAAGCCATTGTTGAAAATCTGTCTCTTGTGTTTTAAAGAAGATATATGAGCTGGAGGGTGGGGAAGTAAAAATAAACTGAATAAAATCGAAGTCATTTGTGGAGAGAAAGAAATGTTGAGGTCAGGAAGTAGACAGGGAAAGAGTGATGGGAATTGCACACATAAATGTATCAGGGACGTTTAGTAATGATACTATATTTGGCACAAAGAAAATATTTCGGAGAACAAAAATAAAATAAACTAAAATAAATGTTCCAAAGAATTTAATATCAACTAAAACAAATAAAAAGAAATTTATTAATTGTTAATTAAAACTTATGGAAGTATTTGAGGAACTTTAAAAGAACAGAGAAAGTTGAGTAATTGAGGTGGTATACTGCAATAAAGGGAGGCGAGTTTGACGCATGCAATGATAAGACTATGTTCAAGTTGTACACCGTAGTAGACTTGCAATGTATTCAATACTATTATGAAGTTTTATTTATCGATTCAAAAATATAGCTGCAATAGTGAACGATTTCGATAGAACTGGTGGAGTCATGCAATAACTAGGCAAAGAGGAAAGAGATATCTGATATGTAAAATAATGTGTCTTGTCCCCACAGTTAGACTTGGCTTTGTATTTTCATTGTTTATAAATCGAAGAATAGTTTTTATAAATAAGTTTTGCTACAATGTTGGAAAAGTGAATCTGAGATACCGGTGTTTGGGAAAACGATTTTTTCGATATTTAATGTTATGATTCAGTTGTATATACATGCAGCATGGATATTTTCTTCCTCTATTTATTGTATACTCTGTGCGAACATCCTTTTATTCAATAATCTCAAAGTGAGTTGATATGTTTCCGAAAGATCATGTTTTCTTTTTGTTTTGATCTTTGTTTTGTTGGAAGTTTTTTTTCGGAATATAAATTTTCCCATATCATTACGTTTTATATAGCAAATCAGTGAATGTTACTAACTCTGTGTGTGTGTGTCTGTGCGGCAGAAACAGTTGTCATGCTTCAAACAGCTTCCAAGAACGCTGCACATGAGCAAAACACAAATTTACGAGTCGTTTTCACGTTTTAGGAATGATTACTTGTCGCTTGGAGACCAACCTCGTTCAGGGTCACCGTCGACCTTCCGATCGAATGAAAACATCATGAAACTTCGTGAACTGATCTTGGAGGACCATCACCAAAACAATTCACGAACTTGTTGATATAAATGGAGTTGGTATGATTGGAGCTCCTGCCAACAAATTTTGAGCAAGGAATTGCGAATAAAAAGATTTGCAGCGAAATTTATACCTCGCTTGCTCACAGATCAAAAGCAGTCACGCCTGAATGCCTGTTGTGAACTGAAAGAACAGTTAGAAGTTCATTCCGGACCTTTTTCGCAGGTCTTCACTGGTGACGAAAGCTGGTGCTACGGAATTTGCCGATGTAGAAGGGATGAGGAAAAAAACGACGTTAAAAGGTATCACTTCGCAAGAGCTACAGCACTGCTTCGAGCAGTGGAAAACGCTGGATCGAAGCATTACCTTAAGTGGAGAATATTTTGAAGGCGATAAAAGTGTAAACATGTAAAATTAAGTGAGCAAAATAAAATTGCAAAATTCCGGCTTCTTTTGTGTAAACACTCGATTATATATATGTGTGTGTATTGACAGAGCGGGAAAGATACATATCTATATATATGTGCACATATATGCGGACATACATACATATGTACGCACACACATACATATATACAGATTATATATATATATATATATATATATGCATATATGTATGCACACACACACACACACACAGACACACACACATATA
>NC_068988.1:4704377-4713077 GCF_001194135.2 Octopus bimaculoides
ATATATATACAAGCAAACATATATACATACATATATTAGAATAATTTACAACGAATACTCTTCATTGCATGGCATTGTGTTTATGATTTACATTGGTTAAGTGACACCATGGAGTTCAAAAGAAGTTGATGTAGAAAAGGAAATTTATAATCACTCATTTTGGCGGAACAAGACATATAATAAATAGAGAAACTGCAACTAGCTGCCGAGAAATAAACAAACAAACAAATGAACGAACAAATAAATAAATTGCTATATTTACGCAACAGAAATTTGGATTTTTACTGACTCAATTTGTCTAAGTTTGAGTGGTTGTTTATATATATTTTTTTTGTTTTCCCGAGCAAGGAAAGAGAAATCGTTTAAAAGAAAGGAAGGTTGATATAGCAAAAGGAAGACAGAGGGAAAAGATAGAAAGAAAAAATATTTTCATCGTCATCGATCGTATTGAAACTAACCGGTTGCCTCCAGATACTTAATTGAAAATACAATTTAATTTCGTTGATAAACCAACATTGTGATCAATATTATTGACTTTACTGCGTTACTAAATGATTTGTTATTTTCTCTGCTTAATAAGCAAATACTTATGACTGTTCAATCTTTGTCCATCGGCACACAACTTCTATGCTTTCATTATCATCGTTAATTATCATCTATTATGACCAACCCGCCATTACCTGAGCCAATTTATTTCTGTTCATTCTTATTTCACTTGACTGCACAACCACCATCGCTACTAACACCGATTTCATATCCTAAGGATAACTCTTTTGCTTTTCTCTCTATTTTCTTAGCACTTTGTACTGTTTAGTTTTTAATAGAGAAACCGTTCTTTCCAGTTGGATGTAAAAAGTAACATGCAATACAACAATGTAGACATTAGATGTTTCCGAAGTCGGTAGTTCACCGATGTAGAAGAGAAATCTGAATGGTGAATGTTTCATGTAATTAATCACTGGAGATTACAGCAGTGATGCTGCTGCTGCTGATGCAACTAAATATCACTACACTCCTCTTTTTCATTTGCGTATTTAGTGCACTTCAGATGCTATCAAACAAATTTCACGTTATGAAAACATTTTCCATTAAGGAATTAATTTAAACAAACGAAACCAAAGTATTAATTTTAGAGGACATCTTTTGAAAAAGTTGTCCTCAAAACGAATAAAAAAAACAAAAAAAAAACAGCAGAATTCTAGCATTGAGTTAATAATTCAGTATATACGTATGGGTGAAATAAAAACGAATATATTTCTTATGAGCGATTCCGTAAGGAATCACTCGTGAAATATTGGTATCTTCCTAAGCACAATTAAATTAACATCCTGAACTTTCTCTATTCGAATTTTTTGTTGAATGCAAAAATTATATGTATTTGTTTGTGTATCTGTCTGTTGGTGTGTGTGTGTGTGTGTGTGTGTGTGTGAAGTAAGATAGAAAGAGGGAGAGATTGAGAGAAAGAGGGAGAGATAGAGAGAAAGAGCATAGCTTTCCTCAATGGATTAGTCAGTTCGAGACTACCATAGAGACATTTATCTTAAGTGCCACAACAATAAGTCCAGCTCCAATTGGTCACTACCTAAGCTATTTGCTAATAGTTATTTATGGAGAAAAGGTGGAGAGAGAAGTTGTGAAGGTAAGCAAGTTTTGGGATAACTCTTGAAAGAGATGTAAATTGTGAATTCGCAACCAGTATGAAAAGACGAAGAGAAATGTGTGAATTAGGGTGAACCACAGTTTCGCAATTTGAAGGAGAGGAAACGTTGTAATAACAAGCATTGCAATCAACTATGGCTTACAGATTTAAACACACATACACGCACATATGCTAATGTATGGTAAAATAAGCACACACACATACATATTGACAATTATAATAATATACAATTTTTTTGCTGAGACAGGTTTGTTTATTCTAGTGAAAGTTTAGACCTTTATTGAGATACTTAGCCCCCACTTGTGTTAGTGCGTTTCAGTTTTCTCTCTCTCTCTCTCTCTCTCTCTCTCTCTCTCTCTCTCTCTCTCTCTCTCTCTCCCCACCTCTCTCTATCTCTCTGTTAAGAAAATGATACTTTAATTTTGCATGTGTTTATAACCAGAAACGACGACAACGAAGATAGATTTAAACAATGAACTTCCAGTTCATACCGGGCACACCGTGTGTGCGTGCGTATGTGTGTGAATTAAGAACGACTCTAGAATGTTCTCCTTCACTCACCTAATTTACATGGCTGCTATACTAAATATATATCGTAAACTGTGTTCTGAGAATCGTCGATCGGTTTAATATGCTAAAGTTTTCTTAGAATTGATTGTCCCTTGTGGATTAACTTGTACAACGTACTAGGAGTAAGCTGGCCTTATTGACATAATGAAACTAAATACAACAGAAACTTGCCTTGAATTTTAATTAGTTTAAGAGAATACTCGAGTGGGAGGATTCAAGTGACAGAGGCAACTCGTAAATAACTCAATCCCTGCACGGGAAATACTCAAGGAAGCAAACGAAGTAGCTATGAATTTCATAAACATTTGACGGGAATGTATTGGAACATATCACGTGATATGGAAATCGCGAAATGTGTGTGTTTGTGTGTGTGTTTGATTGTTAGTCACTGAAAAGTATGATAAATTAGAAAAATCTATTAAATTTGGAAGAAATATGAGACTATAGTTTCACGAAGCAAAGAAGAAAAGAAGAAACAGAATTTCAAAGAAACTAATTAGCAAAAAGAAACATTTTAATGGATTTTGCATTCTCTATTAGAGCTGTGGGTTGCTTTTAGACTTTTTTCACAACCTAATTATCTGCACAAAAACAACAACAAGAACAACAACAACACGAACAACAGCAACAATGATTATTATTATTATTATTATTATTATTATTATTATTATTATTATTATTATTATAAAACTAATGTAATAATAAAAACAACAACAATAATAATAAATTAGAAGACATAATTACAATAGAGGGAAAATAGCATCAGTGCCAAGACTAACAAAACAGTTATGATGTTAACGATAATGACGTTATGCTCGGCGTTGGATTTAGAGGCAAATACTTGAAGTGATGGGAAGGTCATTCAATAAATTGCATGATCTCAGCAAACTCATTCTCGATTCATATTTTCCGCTATTCACCCCCACCACACACACACACACACACACGCACACATATACGCATATTCGGGTATATAAGATTTATAAAGTATCCAAGCATATCACCTTAGACAGAAACACGCACAGCACCATTAAGTAATGCATTACAGTTTTAAATCAACGATGAAGGCCCGACACTTTTGTCGTGTAATTCACAATTCCATTTGTTTACCAGTAATTGGATGAATACTAGAATCCTTGGTGTGGCGTGAAATTGCACAAGTCTATGTTGAAAATGCCTGATGAGCCTCAAAATTACATAATGTATGACGTAATCCCTACTGTTATGCTTACATTAACTAAAGAGATTCTCAGCGAAGCAATTGCCGGAAAATTTTAAACCCGTTCCTTTGTTCTCTCCTATTGCATATATATATATATATATATATATATATATATATATATATATTGTATTCCTAGCATCAGGTTGTAGTCTGATGACCGAAACAAGTAACAGAAAAGATATAAATATACATACATATAAAGAAATGAGAGGTGCTGTAGAAATATTTATGACGCATTAGTTTTATATATGTCTCCTCAGGCCATGTACAGGGTGATTCAAAAGTCTCCATACATAGGAAAAATTTATTTTTCTATGAGAAACGGTTTATAAGATCCCCTAGATTCCCTGATCTGACCCCTCTTGATTTCTAACTTTTGGGGCATTTGAAAAGCATGGTGTATCGCAGAAAGATAAAAGACATAAATCATTTGAAGGAACGCATCACCAACTCATTTGTACATGTATCATCAGATGTGTTATTACGAGTTCACAATGAGTGGGGTAAACGTATTGCAATGTGTATTAAAAACAATGGTAACCATACAGAGCCTGTTAAATAAATTAAAAAAACTGTTCTTATAAACTTTTTCTCTTAAAAAAAGATAAACTGTTCCTATGTATGGCAACTTTTGAATCACCCTGTATTTGCCATTTCGCTTGTTTACATATCAATACATTTTTGTACTCGTGACATATTTATTCTCTATATAGGAAGTGAAAAATGAGGAATATGCTTGATATAAACAGCAGAATATATTTTGCAAGTGATTGGAAATAAAGTAAAAGAAAAATACAATAAATGAATCAATCAATCAAATAAGCTGTGGGAGACAAATATGAATTAGCAGCAGCGCTAGTGTTCTAACATTATGTACCACACATACTCAATGTATGTGCAATGGTTGTTTGCCGGTGGGCTACAAATTAGCGCTGTGGGGATGATTTCTCCTAATTCTCAGGCGTTAAAACACATGAAAGTCTTAGACAGGCGAGACAACTGGCTCAAAATATCATTTAGGAGCGATGGACATCGACGTTTCGCCATTTTTGCGGCTTATCAACATCAAGTGCCCGAACCAAATTTGAGGCGAAGTGAATCGCCAGTCTATGAAAGTAAACAAACTGCGTAAAAACTATTTGTTTGTACATGCTACGGCAATGCAAACGTAGCCTACCGAAATCATGTGGATGGTAAGCAAGCTACTGACCACCCCCTGACTCCTGCACCTATATATATATATATATATATATATACCCCCAGTACTACCTTTCCAGACCACAGGTTGGGAACCACTGCTGTAAGCCATATTTTATCTACTGAGTAATAGGAATCATTCAAGTATATTTTTTAAGATAAAAGGTTTTCTGATATGAATTAACAACAATTTATATTTGCTGTTCCTGTTCATCTTTTATCATCAATACACTATTCATTACGAAAGCTTTTTGTTTCTTTTTTTTTTTTTTACCGAGTGCAATAAATCATGATTCAATATATTCACAGCTTTTCGAGTATTTTGCTTCCTTGTACATTACATGTTAGATAAAGTTCATATAATGCATACATTTAAAGTGAGTTTCATCCCGTCATAAACTGACAGTTTACACAGTTCATCGAAATCTACGCTGTAGTAAATATAGAATTACACCACTATATACACGCATACATAGAAACACACACACACACACGTACACATATATATAGCGGAGAAGGAAAGAAAGCAAGAGAAATAGAGGAGACAAGGCTGGAGAGAAAGAGAGGGAGTGCACTGGAAACACATTCAAACATCTTGATGTGATACAGTCAGGCGAAAGCATACTCCTGAAAGTGGTCAAACTTGGTGAAAAGTAGAGAGAGAGAGAGAGAGAGAGAGAGAGAGAGAGAGAGAGAGAGAGAGAGAGAGAGAGAGAGAGAGAGAGAGAGAGAGAGAGAGAGAGAAAGAGAGAGAGACAACCGCAGACACTTGAAAACTCTCCATGAAACTAAAACCAACAGACCGTAGCTGAATCATAAATCAGCGGATCTCTAAAAGGCTGTATTGAGTTAACAGTTTCCACTCAGGTTGTGTGTGTGTGTGTGTGTGTGTGAGCGTGAGTATGTGCATGAGTGATTTGTGTGTGTGAGTCTGCGTTTGTGTGTGAATGTGTGTGTGGGTGTGTGTGTGTGTGTGTGTGTGTGTGTGTGTGTGTTTGTTTGTGTGTTTGTGTTATATCGCTGCTATTGGCACCGAGCGTGTGGCCTACCGTGCAATTTCGTCTATATTGTTTATGATTTAAGACATCTGTTTCCTCTGTATCGTATGTCAATGAGAAACAATTCAATATATAATTTCGTGTAATTATAAGTATTCTACAAACTCTGAATCAGTCCTGTGATCAGTTTCAATAATACAGTAACATTATTCTATCACAGAGTAATATATAACATCCAATATGGGTAATGTGCCAATGGTTGTGACATTTAACGACGATGTTTTGCATGGCTGTCTCTATTATAGGCTGATATTTGCACCATACATCACTCAGGCAATTCATATTGGAGGTGATATTTGTACACACGACAGTTTGCTATTTTGGGACAGTTTTAGTAACTTTTCAGTTTGTGTTAGCCATCGAGGGTAAGGTCATGCTGTTGCATTGCTTGTATGTCAATCACATATGTAACATAAACGGATTCTTAATACTCGAGCATCACATAGATGATGCATTTAAAGCCTTGCGTTCAGGTTCGAACTCTGATGTTACATTTCTCGACCACAACATTCTCCTGTTAAAATTATTCAATATTGGAATCCGTGGTAAACTGTTGCACTGAATTAAGTATTTTCTGATGAACAGGGCACATGTTACGATCACTGGAACCCATTCAAAGTCAGCAAAAGTTACCAGTGGTGTCCCCCAGGGAACTGCTTTGGTCCGCTTCTTTTTATACTCTACATAAACCTCATTTCAAATGTCATCAAATAGCAAAGTGAAAATATTCGCAGATGATTCCAGAATCAGGAAAATTATCATTAAAGAAGACCAAAGTAAACTCCATTTTGATCTACATGCAGTAAGCCAATGGGCGAACAAAAACAGGCAGGTAAATGAGGGAAAATTTGAACTGTTGCATTTGGAAAAGAGAATCCACTCAAACATATTCTCTTCCTTCAGGAGAACTACTCACAACATCTATTAATCTCAGTGTCTTAACAGTAATTGTTGACAGCTATGTCGGCTGGGGTGCTCACATCAACAATGAAATCGATAAAGCTGAGAGGATGAACTCCTCGATCCTGACAACTAACCGGTCCAGTGAGCAAGATCATCATTTCCCTTTTCTCTTCTTTTGTACAGCTACACCTAGAATACTGCTGTCCTCTATGGTCTCCCCACACCCAACAAAACATTACAAGAATTGAGTCACCTGCAAGATCAATCACTAAATCAATCACAAAGTTACGGGCATGGCAAATCTTGATTATTGGGTCTGCCTTAAACATTAAATTTTTATTCTCTCCAGCGCCGCCTTGAGCACATCATTTGAACAATGTAAGGACCATACCACCAGCATTGTCTAAACGCCTTAACATAAGACTTAGATTTCATCCAAGGTTGGGGTGCGATATGCCCCCTACACAACTCAGGTCCACAAGACATATTTACTGTAACACAATTATTTTTCCTTAACAGGTCCAGCTCTATTTAAAATTATCCCAAAACATCAAAGAAGAAAAAGATCCTATCACGTGTAAACGAAACCGGGATCAAGGGATACCAGATAAGCCACTCGATACGTCTCAGTCAACAATAACCCCCTACGTGAATAGGCCATGATATCAGAAAACTTGACTTTAAAATAACATAACAGATCCTATCAGGTGGTGCTTTTGTGCGTAGCTTGTACCAATCTTTGGCCAAAATATAGCTAAGTTATGTATATATGTGAAGTTACTGAAAAGTGTGGACAAATCCTGACTTGAGAGGGTACTTGCTGGAGAGTGTACTAGCAGCAAATATGTGTGGCAGCAGCACTGGCTACATGTCCCAGAAATAGTCAGAAGTGGCTGTCTGAGAATTTCTTCTATTTCACCAGCCCCATCTGGCCTCCTAATTGTGCCGATTGTAATTCCAAGGATTACTATGTGTGGGGTGCGGTTGAGAAAAACACAAACTTCTCCCCTTGTAACACTAAGGCCGAACAGGTGGTCAAGATTAAGGAATATCACGGAAGATCTTCTCAGGAACACAGGAACACATTTATACAAATTTAACTTTTGATACAGTTACTATATATTTATCCACTGTAATGATTACGCAAAGTACTGACTTGTGTATAGTTTTCTATCTATCTATCTATATGTATATATCTACATGTGTGAGTGAGAGAGTGTGTGTCTATGCATACATACACACATGCTTACATACATAAATGCAAATTGTGCGTGTGCGCGCGCGTACAAGCCCTGCGTATTTGTGTAGATAGAAAGATAGGTAGATAGATGGATGGATGGCTAGATATGTTTACGTATATATCTATATTAATTTTTCTATCTTCGTTCACGCGTACAAAACAAAGTCATTGAAAGCACAAAGCATTGTTGTAACGTTTCCTACCTATTAATATTTGCGCATAGTTAAATTTTATGGGCGGTAATTCAAGCTTGAAATCATCCGCAAGTAGCTTCAATGCGGTTCAAGTTGCATTATTATTATTAATATTATTATTATTATCATTATGTCAATTTAATATTCTATTGAAATTCCATACAACTATGATTGTCGCTCTCATCAAATCTTCTGCCAATTAGAATTAGAGTAATTAGCAATTGTTAACCATAATTTAGTGGTACATATACAAGAATATGAAAACAGCAGAAGCTGTAAGAAGCTTATAAATATACGTGTGTGTGTCTGTGTGTTTTGTGTGTCTGTGTGTTTTGTGCTCTTGTGTGTGTGTGTATGTTCTGTGTGTTTTGTGTGTGTGTAAAGGAGTAGGGAGGAAAAATGGGTGTATGTGACAATATGTATGAGGAGTAGTGTTATGGTCTTTAGAAATCAGACACGAAAAATAGTTCGTACAAATAATATGAAATACTGAATCATTGGATAATTAGGATAGTTTATGAGTATTATGGTATTGCTAATTAGTATGGATAATGTTTTCCATAACCTGCCCTCATGCATACACACAGCAACACACACACAGATAAATAGATAGAAAGATAGATAGATAGAGAGAGAGAGAGAGAGAGAGAGAGAGA
>NC_068988.1:4713173-4719399 GCF_001194135.2 Octopus bimaculoides
CCTCATAGCAGGCTTAAATTATATTTCATTTTTAAAACCAAATGTAATTCAGACGCGAAAAATCACCCTCACACACGCGCGCTCACGTTTCTGTGTGTGAGTGAGTGAGTGAGTGAGTGAGTGAGTGAGTGAGTGAGTGAGTGTGTGCATGTGTTAGTATTTTAGTGCAATTTTAAGTCTAACAACTGATCATTTACTGTTGGTGCAGTCCTATACAGAGAGTAAAATGAAATTTGCAGGGCAGAGGAAGTTGACTGAGATTGGAGGATTCCCCTAGCCATTTATTCTTGGCTGTGTGTGTGTGTGTGTGTGTGTGTGTGTGTGTGTGTGTGTGTGTGTGTGTGTGCGCGCGCACCCGCATGTACGTTTATATATATGGATATAAAGTAATGTAAACTGCTATCAAGAATGATAAAAGTAGTTAAGAGTAGCTAAAATGAAATACCTTTCCAGTTTCTGTAGGATTTGTCAACATTATAATTGTTTTAGAATTTTCTTGCCAAACCATTCGCCAAATGTCATTTAACGTCGATCGGTTAGGACCTGAAAAAGGAAAAAAAGGAAAAACAAATTTGTATTAAATAAATTCATTTCAGTTGAACTCTAACTATTGGATAGAGAGTTATGATGAACATAATGGCATACTTGCTCCCAGTTTTGTCTCCAATGAACACCACATCTTCCCTCTTCTAAAACAGATTTCTCGTATCTGTTAACTTTTATCGTGCATTTTTTCACTCATTAGATTGTGGCTAAACTGGGGCACCGTCTTGAAGAATTTAAGTTGAATGAATTGAACCCAGCAGTTTTTTAAAGTATGGCACTTATTCTGTCGGTTTCTTTTGCCAAACCACTAAGTTACGTGGACGTAAACACACTAACACCGGCTGTCAAGTGGTGGTGGTGGTGGTGTTAGAGTGAAAACAGATACAAAGATACACACACAAAAATACATATTTATATACGACGTGCTTCTTTCAGTTTTTCGTCTACCAAATCCAACCATTGTTTTGGGTCGGCCAGGGGCTACAGAAGAAGACATTGCCCAAGGTGTGGAACTGAAACCTGAACAGTTACAGTTACGCCTGTGCACATTCCAAACTTTACTTACACGTTATTTGTTTTAAGTTAATAAACTTTTCCCTTATTACGAACGAAGAGTAGATGGATCGAATGTAAGATTAAAGGTAGAACTCATAAATTGTTTGATTTGGCCTTCTTTTGTTTGTGGGTTTTTTATGAAAATCACTTTAAGTTTGGTCTTAGAGAATAAGCAGTGCATGCCTGTCAATAACATTCCTCGCCCCCAAGTTCAGGCCTTGTGCCTTTAATAGAAAGGATTAGTAGTAGTAGTAGTAGTAGATGTTGTTGTTGTTGTATAATTAGTAGCTGTCAATTTTGTGTTTCTGAGTGCGACGACGAAGAACTCAAGCACTGCTAATAACCAAACGAAATCTACAATATATTAAGGTTTCTCAATAATTAAATTGAAATCAATAAGTTGAGTTAATATTAGTTTAATATAGGTTTTGTCGTTGAGACCATTTAACGTAACACCTTTATATAAATCATTTCTTTTTGTTATGTTGTAGTATTGAATTTACCAGTGATATACTAGGTTCATTCAATGGGTAAGTTTTCCCCAGAAAATTAAGTTTATTCGGAAAAAAATCAATAAACTTCTCAATCTTTTCGTAAAAACCACTATTTGCATGAGTAACACAGCCATTGTCCTTGATATAACTGATAACAGCAACAGTGAAGATTGTAAGGTTATTTTATTTTTCCTTTTGATTTTCCAACCGTAATTTTAATGGCCTCTGCTTTTCAAAATGCACAAAATTGCTGAAAAGTCCTAATCTTCTATTGACCATTTGCCTCTTACCTAAAACTTCTCCCTCACAAAACACAACAACCCGACAAGTTCATTTGAACTCACTTTTTATGTTTTATCTCAGTAATCAAGCTACTTAAAATTAAAAGAATTTCATCACTACGTTAATCTAATTTCGTTTTCTTTTTTCATTTAGTAAAGCTAAGAAGACTGTTTCATCCATCGTAGCGTTACTAAATGGAAAGCAGTTCTTTTATATAGCTTCACAATTAGAAGTCCGTCGACAGATTGAAAAAAAAAATTCCAGCGAGCTTTTTCCATTTCCATCATAGACAAACAAAAGTAAGAGACTTATTCAATGCTCAAGCGATATAAAAGTGTCTATTCACAAAGCATGAAAGTGTTGTATTCAGACCAGAGTTGATTGATTAAAATATAAAGGTGAAGTGAACACTAGCAAATTTCGTTTTTTAATCAACAATTGTCTTCTAATTAATAATAACTTAATGGTGCCTTAAAACAGGAAAAACTAAAAATGTTAATAATAGAAAGTTCAAAGATTTTGATGAAGTCCAGGTCATATTTAATTATGATGCATATAGGACCATTCTATGCTGTAATAACAACAACACTAACAGTTTTCTTTTCATAATTTTTCTCTAGGAAAATAATCCTTTTCACCTCACATAATATTATTCGCATTTAAAATATCATCAAATTATGTCAAATGCCTTCTTTTATTATATAGCTTCATCAATTCTTTAGATTTAATCAATTCTGTTATTGTGCGAACCTTTTAAAAAAACATAAATGTTCGTTTCTAGTTCTTGACACGTTCATGCATTAATAACGCTTCCTTGATGACAGAATTGAAGCGAGGTGTACATCTGATTAACATTTAGATGAGGAAGAAAAAAATATTCTGAATTATAATGATGAACCTGGTATAACGAGAAGAGAGCCATAAAGGTTTGGAGGCTTGTTTATACAGACCTAGCACAATATTTCATTCAAGATTCTATGCAATTAGAAAATATAAGATAATCTAATAACCAATTGCTTTGGTCGGATCATTTAACGGAAATTTAAAAGAGGTTCAATATCTATTTATACGCGTAGAAACCTACGGTCATGCGAAGGCAGAGGCTGTACTAAAAGAATGATTTGAAGAGTATGATGTTTACAGAAAATATTGAAGTATATCATTTCAGATTCTAATTGGTAAAAGAAGGATTGCTTAATCTTCTACAACCCTAGGCAAACAAATAAACATATTGTATTGAATGAAAAATAGTAAAACATCGATTGCTTTTGTATTCATCTACTAACTTCGATCACTGAACTATAGCTAGACTAGGTACAACCATTCAAGGGTTTACTCGAGACTATCGAGCCCAGAATCTATTTTAGTCTATTGTTTTATCGACATCTATTTAGCAAATCACTAGATTACCTATTTTATATAAATTAAGGATTGCTACACAGGCAAACACCAACTAAAGGTGTAATATGAATAACAATTCATGCACACACAGGAGAAAATATGTATGTATAAACACACGTAATAAACTTATGCGTATATATATATATATATATATATATATATATATATATATATACACGAACATATGGATATATATATATACACACACACATACATACACGTACGTAACACATACTCACTCAGACACAGACATATATATATATATTCATACACACACACACACACACACACACACACACACACACGTGATCATGTAATCGACCAGACAATCGGATGTAACTATATGTGGTTTGTCAAAATACGCTTTGCATTGTTTTAGCTATTATCTTATATTTGTTAGTTCTTTTAATGATACTACTCGCAACATTGTTGTGGTCGGATGGCTACTCTGTCGCAGGGTCAGCTATTTACGGCTGAGTGAACTGGAACAACGTGAAAGGAAGGGTTTTGCTCAAGAGCACAACACGCAGCCGGTCTTAGAATCGCCACCACAGTCTCTAGATCGTGAGTGCAACACGCCCAATCACTAGGCGACGCGCCTTCACACACATACACACACACACACCCAAACAAACAGACACACGTTCATACACATGCATACGCAACCACACGCTCATACACATATACATATGTATATAAAATGCACAACACAGCATAAATCAGCACTACCTAGCTGTGAGATGAAGTACAAATGTAAACACGTTCCGTATATTGATGAGCAGAGATAAGAGTAGAGGATCTCCTGACTGACCGTTTCACGATTCTTTGTTCTCTTCCTCGGAAAAGTTTACTCCGATTTCTTTCTCAAGCAATACCACTGATTGCTCAGTTTCTATAAACGACAGTCATACATTCAGCTAGCACCGTGGTAGAATATCTCAGTTGTATATTCGTCTTAACGGTATTTGGTCTGTTTTTGCGTTCTGAGTTCAAATTCCGCCGTGGTCGAGTTTGCCATTCATCCTTTCGGAGTCGATGAATTAAGTACCAGTTGCGTACTGTGATCGATCTGATCGACTAGTCCTTTCCCCCAAAATTTCGGACCTTGTGTCTAGAGTAGAAAAGAATATTTTGTATGCGTCTAGTATTGTTAACTTTTCATGGGAAGGTGGAATGCGCAGACTAGATTACCTATTTTATATAAATTAAGGATCGCTACACAGGCAAACACCAACTAAAGGTGTAATATGAATAACAATTCATGCACACACAGGAGAAAATATGTATGTATAAACACACGTAATAAACTTATGCGTATATATATATACACGAACATATGGATATATATATATATATACACACACACACATACACGTACGTAACACATACTCACGCAGAGTTTGCCTTTCATCATTTTGACATCGATAAAAACCAACCAATAAAAGTTGTGGGTTGCTGAGACTCTTAAGAACGCCGTATCTTGCGGTATTTGTCCCGCCTCTTTATATTTTCGTTCTGGGCTCAATTCCAGCCATGTCCTACAAGGAGAAGAGACTTGGCGCACCGCAAAGTTTCAGCCCAGCGCCTTGAACCTTGGCAGCCTGTAATAGAATCTTCTCGGTCAAAAGTACTCGAGTCAGGCTTTTTCTTTCGCAGTCCTTGTAACAGGTCATGCGCTCTGCCTTACCCCGGACTTAAAGATTAAAAATCAATCCAGCCTCTGTCTACGGAGAGATTATTATTAACTTAAGATTACAGAGGAAAGAGGACAGAATCAACATGGCTTCCTAATTTGCAAAACAGCGCAGGCAGTAATAATTCTAGACATATATTCCTTCATAGATTTATGGTGCACAACATTATCTTTCTCTCTACTTTATACATGTGATCATTTCAAAAGCGAGATTAACTTTATTATTTATGAGAGATTAAATTTGTGAGGTAATCTCAATATTTACATTTCAAAGCAAAGAATAAGAAAATTGTGAGTACTTCCGAAAGCGTATCATATTAGTGATATGGTACTTGGATTTCAGAATATCCCCAAAGTACTGAATAATGCACTGTGAATTACACGCACATACGCCCACACAACACGCCCAATCACTAGGCGACGCGCCTTCACACACGCACATACATACATACATACATACATACATACATCGTTAAGCAGCTAGAGGAGGAGAAACGTATTGTCAAACATGAAGTGGTTGTTTCGTAGGATGAATTCAACCGATTTAGTTATGAATTCTTTGCTGATCTTTTTTGGTATTTCTTCCGGAAATTGGTCCAGCCAGAACTGAATTGTCTCTAGCCCATAATTATGAGGTAAACTGGTATATACATTAATTACACCAGACGAAACCATGATTGTTACTTCCTTGACTTTTTTGGAGAGGTGATATAACATATCCAAGTTATCTCTGATATGGCTATTGATATATTTAAGGAAGGGTTTCAGGAGGATGTCCATAAATATACTTAATCTGTGTGATTCACAGGCTGGGCCAGTTATAACGGGTCGTAGTTTTAGGTCCCCCGGGTTTGTACGTCTTTGGTGATTTTTTAATGGTTTCATTTATAATCTGGCTTTTGAGGATTTTGCACTTTTTTCTGCAAAATAAGGGTAGTTTATCCTAGTCAGGCTATATTATTAGTATTATCCTGCGATTGAGAATTTAAAAATCATTTGTTTAACTTTCTAAGACATCTCAACGCCTCTAAAAGCAAACTTCGTTTGTTTGTTTACGTTTACCGTAATTTGAATTTATGCATACATATATATACATATATATACACACATATATATATACATACATATATATATATACATACATATATATATACATACATATATATATATACATATATATATTTATACACACATACATATACATACATACATATATATACATACATATACATACATATACATACATACATATACA
>NC_068988.1:4719416-4721803 GCF_001194135.2 Octopus bimaculoides
ATATATATATATATATATATATATATACATAAACAGACTCGCATACAATACACACACATATATATATATGAACATTCAGTGACATGAAACTCAAGTTGTGACAATACGAGGCAAGATCTAATGCAATTGTCGATGAAGTTTTAAGTATGTCTCATATCAACTTAATTTTAGTAATATTATCAACTTGAAATATACTTTCATAACTTTGCACATTGAATAGATAATGTAACGCTTGTTATTATATAGCCATTCTTTTTTAAGGGAGATGCTGTAAAATAATAATAAAAAAACAGTTCTTATATTTCGTTTGACATCATGAATTGTGTTTTTTGCTGTAAATCACATCCATTTCATTACGTATAATCATTATATACATCTGCAGGAAACCAAATAACGTAATAGCTTTCTTACGTATTGTTAATTAACTATTTCGATAAGAATATTATATGCATTTATATATTCCTCTTATATATGTATATATATATGTGTGTGTGTGTGTGTGTGTGTGTGTGTGTGTGTGTGTGTGTGTGTGTGTGTGTGTGTGTGTGTGTGTGTACGATACTATATTACAATCAGTTACGTTTGTTGGTAGCAACTCTCTAAATTTTTTTTCTTCCGTAATTTCGAGTTTTGCTATAATTTCTGAACGAAATTCGTCTTTGGGGAATATTTTATCAGCAGATGAAACTGAAATTCCAGAAGAATTATATCAAATAAAGACGGCTTTGATTACTTGATTCTGGCAGAAGAAACGAATATTAAAGGCCAAATAAATTTCAGCCGATAGCCACAAATTCCAAACCAAATTATTGACTCTTCATTCCATCTTATCGTTTCAAAGCTTCAACATATCCAGTGATCATATTTAATCAAATTTACGTTAATTTATAGAAGATGACATGAGCTGAAATGTTATAAAATATTGTACTTTATGACACAACTGAAGAAAATAATCGATGCCGATTGTTGTTGTGGTGATTAACTTGTTACAGTCTATAACAATTTTATTGTCCCTCTATAGTTTCTGTCTTGATTGTCCAAAATTATATACGAACATATAGCACGATTTTATTCTTCTATACATTTATATCTACTTCATACTACTTTTCCTTCATACTCATATTCTCTTTAGGAATAGTTAAGATTTACTATACAATTCAATACCTAGTTACACAAATAGCACACACACACACACACACACACACAGATACATTCGAAACTTTAACGAACGTCGGTTTGTTTATTACTGAAGAAATCTAGTTAGAATATGCTCTTGTTAAAAAAAAGAAAACTTTAACCGTATATTTTACGAAAACGGTCTGTAAAGTCATAGAGAAAGAACTACGTTTCATTTTATAATAAAATGTGATTTCGTCCATTTTGTAAATTCTTTTTTTGTTTTACTTGCTAACTTACATTAACACACCTTGAAACCCATATCATCACATCTATATATATTTGCTAGCATTGCTAACACTCATGAGAGCTACCGTATTATTTTATTCACCCATTGTCATTTACCACAATCTAAATTATCGTCCTGCCTTGTCTGCCATATTTATTTCCTCTGTAAAATTACTGTATCTTGTGTAGATCCTGTGATTCATTCTACAGTTAGTTACTCTCATGAGAGTTACTGTTTTTGATGGGACCATTATTATCATTGGCGAGATGGTAGAATCTTTAGCACGCCGGGCAAAAAGCATAGCGGTATTTCGTCCATTCTGAGTTCAAAATTTCGCCATGGTAGACGTTACCTTTCATCATTTCGAAGTCGGTAAAATAAACATCAGTTACACACTGGAGTCCATGTAAGCGTCTAGCTGTCTTCTACAAAACTTCAGGCTTTTTGAAAGAATGTGTTAAATATTATATAACACACGTGTATATGTGCGACACCATATCTTTTTGTGTGTGTGTGTATATATAAGTGGATGTGAGCGTCTGTGGTGCGTATATGTATCTGCATCAGTGTTTCTAGCCGAAGATATCTTTACCAAATTTATTTCGCTCTTTTTAGTTGGGGAAAGTGGCCTGGCTCCCTCAGATTTCTTCACAATCCTTCTACTAATTCCCGATAGCAGTTTCCTCAGGGATGCACATGTGTGCACCATCTGTATGTTGAGTCCCTCTCTACCGATCGCATATTCTATAGCAGCAGTTGTTTTGTCATCCTCCACACATCTGCGCAATGACTTTTCAGTGCCTCGCTTTCTAAATGTCCAGAAGTAGTGGTTATAACCCGAAATATAGAAATACAAGGTACAATCGCAGATTTGTTTTGTTTTTCTCTTTGTCCTTTTGTACTTTACTTTGTACCTTTTCGCACTGTTCCGGTATTGCACAGCAAATCTCTTCAAAGTAATACTAAAAGAATGCTTCGTTAC
>NC_068988.1:4722365-4723592 GCF_001194135.2 Octopus bimaculoides
TATATATATATATATATATATATATATATATATATATATATATATATATCAAATTGAATACCATAGATCATGACTGGATGACACAGTGATACAAATATATTAATTATATAATAATGAGAGGAAAAGGCAAACAATAATGAAAACATTTTATAGTGAATGTATCAGCCATTACATACTTAGAAATATGAGGATTGTTTCAGAGAAATGTCATCACAAATGGGTGAAACATTTCACTGGTAAATTGCTGCTAAGAGGCAGGAAGGAATCTAAGAAATATTGGAGGGAATGTTTATACTTATATATCTATATAGGTTCGCTGTGAATATCAATTATTTTCAATTGTTTGTATTTGTTGATGAATTTCATGTGAAAGAAATAATAAAATCGATATTGACAGTTAATGATTAATTGTGATAGCGGTAATGACGAAAATAATTATAAATGAAAAATATAAACTATGGCATACGATCATTCTGCGAGTTTCTCGTTCGGTAAAATCGTGGAAATTTTGCTCACGAACCATGTCCGTCACTTTGTGACAATGATTTTAGAGAGAAGCACTTGTGATATAATTCTCTTGTAATTTTCCTCCCGTCTGTCTGTCTCTCTCTTCCATTCTCTCTCACACACACACACACTCTCTCTCTCTTTCTCACACACATACACACACACTATCTCTCTCTCTCTTTTCCTTCTTCTCTCCATCCCTCTCTACATTGGTGTCCTAAAACATCTCATTAATAAAACAATTGTCTCTATGTATATCTGATAAGTTCTTTAAGAAGTTACGGACTTATCTTACTTCAACAGGAAATGAACACACGCACAAATATACAAAAAATAACCATATTCGATTCTTACAATATTTGTCATTTCATCTGGAGGCTCATTGTGCCACTGCTTTAAGATCCTTCTCATTTTATTGCTAGTTAACTAATATCTAATTAAGAAATTAACTGAATTGTCAAAACCCGTTCGCCACACTCTGTGATCTTGCTGATGGCGTACTCGTCATGCACTCAGTCAGCGACAAGATGGACTAATCCTCGTGTGTCTTACTAACGACACACAATCAGAGATTATATTTTGTGTTTCGGTGTTTATAATCTATAATCTGTGTTTGAGGGAAGTCATTACCACTGATTTTTCAAAATGACGGAGATATGTCTATGTGGATGGGCACGCCTTCACACACACACACACACACACACATATATATATATATAT
>NC_068988.1:4724364-4731357 GCF_001194135.2 Octopus bimaculoides
TAAGGGTACACGTGTCTCTGGAGTAGTCAGCCACTTGCACGTTAATTTCACGAGCAGGCTGTTCCGTTGATCGGATCAACTGGAACCCTCGATGTCGTAAGCGACGGAGTGCCAACAACATATATATATATATATATACATACTCACACGCGCGTGTAAACATACTTTTGTTGTTATTGGTGTTATGTTACAAGTGATTTTTCGCTTTTTTGTTATGCCTTCATGCCTGTCAGCATTTTACATTAAATGGTTTGGCATCAGTTTTTCTCATCCAGTTTGTTCTTCTACATTCTCTAAACAAATACTTATCTAGTCATAATGCCCACACACTTATATATGCACTCACACATATCTACATACATACATACGTACACACACGCATGTACACCTCGGTTACAGATTCACAGTAACATATATGTATACGCTTACATATATTTTTGAATGGATGTGAGAGTGTGAGAGAGTGCTTGTGTGTGTACGTGTGCGTGCGTGCGTGTGTATGTGTCTTTAAACAGGCACAAATACACACACACACACTTACACACACATATATATAAATAAATATAGAACGTATCAATATATACGTGTGTGGGGGGTGGTGTATTGCTAATTAATCAGTAATACAAGAGATTATTTCGTTTTGTGCTTGGTTGCATTGTTATTATCCTTGTATTATTGTTAATTTCTTACGATTATAGTGGTGGTGGTGATGGTGATGTGGGTTTTTAAGTGTGGAATATTGCAGTGACGAATGTGTACAGGTAATTTATAAATGAATTGCACTGGTGGTCGGGTTGATGTTAATTTGTTAATCATTGTTTTGTAGGTGAAGACGAGTTCGTCTTTCACCGCGGTTATTGCCCCTGTAACGTCTCTAAGAGTCGGACGGTGCGTGTTGAGCAGATTCTTATTTCGATGTCGTTTAACGACCTAACATATTGATCTGTGGCATGTTGGTAGAGATATGGATACTGACTTAATAATATAACGAGTCTAAAATGCAACAAATGCCCGTGCTTTAAAGCTAAATGACAGTCCTATAGGATATATATATATATATATATATATATATATATACACGCTTTTGCATGTATGGATCTCTCTCTCTCGCTATATATATATATATATATATATATATATATATATATATATATATACACGCTTTTGCATGTATGGATCTCTCTCTCTCGCTATATATATATATATATATATATATAGCGAGAGAGAGAGATCCATACATGCAAAAGCGTGCGCGCACGCACGCACACAGATGTATATATGCACATGACGCATACATATATGCACATATATACATATATGCACATATATGCACATGACGCATACATATAAATGATTCTTATTTGCTATGAATCTGAAATCATTTCATCCTATGCCTCTTACCCACTCAACAAATTTTACTGATGCAATGATGTTTGGTTAATTTCAAATATATGTGGTCACACGTTGAAACAGGTCGGAGCATGGTTCTTTTAGCTAATGGTATAGGTGTGGCGTATAAGAACATAAGCCCTAACTGTTCAATAACATTGTAGCATGTCTGATTGAAAGAATAATTGAATGTGCTTAAAGTTGCTTTTTTCCACTATCCCGACTTCCATGTCCCATTTGATCATGTGTCAGGAAGAATAGTTAAAGTGTCGTATTTTCTTTTACATTTTTTGCAGGACACCTATTTAGTTTGTCTTTCTTCACGCTGCTCTCAAGAGACAATTAGAACTGCACAACGTAAAACTCATCAGTTCGAAACTTAACAGAATACTTTTAGTAGTGGGGCCCCTTCTAGCGGGAAATATCACCCTGTGTTTTGGTACTGACAGACTACTTTGATAAACTGAACTAATTATTGTAACGGTATTATAGTGCCTGTCTGACAATCCACTATTTGTTCTGTACTCTGGTTCTCTTGCCATCAAATATTTGTTTTGTAGCCTGGTTTACTGGCAATCTTTCCGGTTTCTAGTACCATGGTTTTCTATTAATTTAATCACACAACTATTCACACGTTTTTTTGTTTTAATATTTTCTTCTCAGCTAAAATTAATCTAATATATTATTTTCATGTTCGTAAAACTGTTAGAGTCAGGTCACCGAGATAAGAAAATAAGACTCCAGAATTTGTTGTAAACTCATTTTGCCAAAACGCAATAATAGGCCAAAGAGAACGTTTGTAATGGTCGCATACATAATGTTTATGGAGATAAAGCAACCGATCGTCGCTAATGAAACTAATGTTGAAATGGTAGAAACTATTTGTTTCAGAAATGTCAACTTACCTTGAGCTGCAATGTAAGCCTTTTCTTTTTCATAACCCTGAAAAATACAAAAGGGAAATCAATTGCTAAAGAAAACTTCAAATATATTTTTTTAAATTTGTAATCGGGTTATGATTAATGTTAAATTATGAGGAGGGGAAAACGTGCTTATTAATAAAACAAAAAAATTATATATCCATGATGTACAGTTCGTTGTATTTATGCGAGTAACGAAATTTATAAATTTAGGACTTAACTTTTGGTTACAACAAGAATAATCTCTGAAGGAGAATGTGATGACATGAAAATTATTTTATTTCTCGTGGGTCTTAAGATACATAACCTTCGGTCGTAATGAGTTACATACGTAGCTGTGGCTTCAGCATTTTTATAAGATGGCTAAATGACCTTAAAATGTTCCATGAGATCTTTCGATTCAAAAATTAAACTTTACTTTTTATCTGTCAACGTCCATAAAAAATTGACGTCAAAGATAATTGGTTGGAAAATGTCAGTGGAGTTCGCATATATTGCCCTAATTAACTCTAGTCAATATTACTAAATGTAGCAAGACGGCGGTCTGACAGAACCGTTAGCCGGGCAAAGATGCTTAGCGGCATTTCATCCGTCTTTACGTTTTGGATTCATATTCCACCAAGGTTTGCCTTTCATCCTTTCGAGGTCGATAAAATAAGTACCAGTTGATCACTAGGGTCGTCGATGTAATCGATTACCTTTCCCCTGAAATTACTGACTTTGTGCTAACATTTGAAACCAATTATTACTAAATATAGTAAGGCGGTGAGCTGACAGGATCATTAGCACCCCGGGAAATATGCTTAACAGCATTTCGTTTGTCTTTACATCCTGGGTTCAAATGCCACCGGAGTTGACTTTGCTTTTCATCATTTCGTGGTCGATAGAATAAGCACCAGTTGAGCTCTGGGGTCGAAGTAATCGACTTAGCTCCCCCACCAACAGCTAGCCTTGTGCCAAAACTTGAAACCAATATTACCAAATATAGTGTAAGGAGTCGAGCTGACAAAATCGTTTGCACGCCGGGAAAATGCCAAGCGGTATTTCGTTCGTGTTTACGTTCTAATTTCACATTCTGCCGAGGTTGACTTTGCCTTTCATTCTTTCGAGGTCAATAAAATAAGTACCAGCTGAACACTGGTGTTGATGTAATCGGCTTTCTCCCCAACCAGAATATACTGGCCAAAATTTGAAAGCAACGTTACCAAATCTAGTACTACTAATCGCTACCGACAATTATCTCTGGTCAACATTGTTAAATATAGTACTCTTATTCACCTGCTGTTCTGACTTTCAAAGCTAAATATATCAGGTTCAAATTCGAAGAAGTCTAGCTGATAGAAACTAAGAGAAAAAACACATATACTATATTATTTGCTCGGAAACATATTCAATGTGTTTGAATGAATTTAAATGAAGCAATCAGTATTTAACAATATTTAATTCCTTTCCCAAATATTTCTTGATTTGTACACTCGTTAATTATAAGTAATTATTTTAGTCTCTTTTAAAATAATTGTGGATTCAATATTCTACAGATGTCATGTATAACTATAAAAGAATTTTCTATCAAAATAATTCTGTTACTGGTTGGTATGCTTCAATACATGGAAAGTTAATTCAGTCTCTTAAATATGACAAACTAATTCTGTTTGGCGTAAAGTAGATGTAACACTCACATAACACAACAATAACAATTTACGTTTGTTTTGATTAAACAATTTATTTGTTTTACCGCAGTCGTAAATAATCATAAGAATGTTCTTGATATTTCATGATAGAAATACAGCATATCGAACTATTCATTTTTAATAGTATTAAAGCTGCAACTAATATAATTTATAAACCAGTTTTAATCGATTTGATTCGATTTGGTTTTCTAAATTCAAACAAGTGATTGGTTGTAAATTTATTACCTAAAACTGGAAAACTATTTGTTTGGAAGCTCTTTCATATTTACAGTTAAATCAAATTAATTCCTGCAGTTAAACATTTTCTATGTAAGTGCGGCTCCTTATTCCAGAATAGCAAAATGTTTCTTTTTCGTCGTTGACAATTGGTGAGGATCTGTAGATCATTCCTTATCTACAGGAAACCTAAATGTTACACGAAATAAACGTTTGCTTCGATAGGAATATTTGATATCATTTATTAATACCAAGTCATGGTTCCTCATTGTAGGAGTGCTGTCCTTTATATACAGCATACCTTGGGCACTTTTAGGCCCAGCAGAGCCCATCCCATCGAAGCCGATTTCTTCTGGAGACAACAGAAAGAGAGAAAGAAAGAAAGAAAGAAAGGGGGAGATAAGGTATTGCCAGGGGCGCATGACTGCTACTTTATTTATAGATACGGTTAAAAAAATGCAAGCCAAAACTGACTTCAGATGGATTTTAACCCGCAGCGTACAGAGCCGAAACGATTCTCGTAAAACAAGCTATCCAACGTTCTAACAGCTCTGCCTTATATTCTCTATTAATTCCACCCTGTGTTATATACTTAACGCCAATTGTAAGGGGATATACTCTATTTTGTTACAAACATGTAATCGTATACTTTCTCTGTGCTTTCCCGTGTTCTAGCAATAGTCGAATGATGATGTAGAAAGGAGAAGCTACGAAACCAATAGAATATTTTTTAAAAATTTGGAAGGCTGTTAATGTAAGGCCACTTTTGTAAAAGAATGAAAAAATTCTGGGGAATAGTTTAAATGTAGCTTCACAGATATCACACATCTTTTTTTTTTAGTCAAGGAGAAGTAATATTTGTCTATCACAAAGCAGTATTACAGGTGTTTGGAGACAATTTTTTTACTGATTTGGAAATGATTGAATATTTGCACACAAGAAAATCTTATTCTCTCTTTTTCAACAAAAATTATAACAATTTTACAAAAGAAAAAACATGTAACAAGTAATCATTCTGGTAACCTGAGTAAAAATGTGAAATTTGTTTCAGTAAATATATACACATATGCACGTGGGTGCGAGTATATATATACGCACGCGCGCACACACACACACACACAATGTTATATATATGTGTGTGTGTGTGTGTATGTGTGTGTATTTATATGAGAATATAGTGAATAAAGACACTTATCCACGAGTTAAAATATATCAACACGTGCAAATCCAGTATTTTTACGGAGACCGATAGGGAGAGTATAACGCCAAGAGGAATCAGCTTAATTTGAAAATAAATCACTTATATTAAAGCTGTTGAATGCTATACTGTTGAATGTATTTCTCGCAAGACTTCAGCAATTTACAAATATTTTATTGTATTTTTTCCCTGCAATATGTCATTCCAATGTAATTTAACACTAGGAAAAAATCTATAGCAGCATTTGGGAAATTTTCATACTTTAAAAGCAAGAAACGAAACCTAGCACAAAATATTACTATTTTTATCAGTAGTAGTAGTAGTAGTAGTAGTAGTAGTACAACTAACGAATTGAATTTCGATGGAGTAAACTTAATTTCTCAAATTGTCGGTATTATAAAATGTTGATATATTCCTTGATACGCGTAGGACTTGAGGTTTTCTGGGTGTATATTGGTCTCTGGAATGTATTCTGTATGTATATAATTTTATGTACGCTTGTGCATATATATATATATATATATATATATATATATATATATATTTAATCCTTTATATTGAACACTCAGTATTTCATCTATTCAATAAGACATATTCCATATATTCAATAAGACATTCAATACTTTATTTCATTGTACCATCCATTTTTATTTTATATTATATATTGTATATTATATTATATATTGTATATTCCATATTCTATATCCCACATTGGTTTTGCAGGAATATAAATAAAACATAAAAAACAGACAGTGTTGGAACTCTTTTAAACAAAATAATATATGTATATATATATATATATACATACACACACATATATAATTCTATACAATATCCTAAAATTGATACAGAATAATGGTAATTCTGTTTAGTTGTGCGGGATTGATCCGGGTATGTGTCAGTAAGAAAGGCAGACCGGTAATCCCGAATTGTTGATCTCTCGCTTTTAACACGCAGTTGTGGTGCTAATATCGGGATTAAATTGTCCTAGGGAAGTAGGTGATGGCTGCGCTGAGAAAGTAGGAAATCTGAGGCGAAGTGAGAGTGAGATGAAACAAACATGTTGCGAGTTACCCGATAAGATGTAGTGAAGGCGCGTGGCTTATTGGTTAGGGTACTCATCTTATGATCGTAAGATTGTAAGCTCGATTTCCAACGGTGCGTTGTGTTCTTGGGTAAGCTACTTTATTACACGTTACTCCAGCCCACTCGGTTCGCAAAAATGGAGTAGTACCTGTATTTCAAAGGGCCAAATTTGTCACATTCTGTGTTACTCTGAATTCCTTTGAGAACAACGTTAAGGATACGCTTCTCTGTGGAGTGCTCAGCCATTTGAAAGCAAATATTACGATAAAGCTGTTTCGTTGGTCGGGATCGGATCAACTGGAACGCTCGTTGTCGTAACCGACAGAGGGTGCCAGTGTTTTGATACAGAATGAACTTTCGAATCATTCTGCATAAACACACACACACACACGTTTGGTTTTACAAACAATAGTAAAGAGAACTTAATAAAATGTATGCAATATATATATATATATATATATGTGTGTGTGTGTGTGTGTGTGTGTGTGTGTGT
>NC_068988.1:4731455-4738930 GCF_001194135.2 Octopus bimaculoides
TATATATATATATATATATATATATATATATATATATGTATGTATGTATGTATACAAATATACACACACATATATATGTATATACAGAGCCATGCAAACAGCCACACATACTAATACATAGAATATTCATTCATACACATACGCCAAACTAATGAGAAATGTGCTGTTACTCCATCACGAATCTATAGCTTTAGAAATATATCAATAATATTGGACTGGTTGGATGTGTAACTGCCTCAGGCTCAGGCTTGAAAGCCTCTGCTACACAAAACCTCAAAGTGTGCGGCTAATTAGGAAATTATAGCTACAAGTCATTAAAAGCACAACGAGATTATGCGCCACATTTCAGAAGTTTAGCGTATACGTTGTAGTGACATGCGATGGTATGCACGCAGGTATGAACATGTGTGCATATACATTTTAGCTATATATATATATATATATGCATATATACATGTCTATACAGACATACAAGCATGCATAAATCGTATATGTATATATACACACACACACATACATAAATCATGTGTGTGCCTGTGTGTATGCATGTATGTATATATATTTTATTTATATATATATATATATTTGCATATTTTAGCTTGCTTTTCTACATTCCTATACGGTTAGATTTTCTTCGTGTTTCCATGCGTCTACATTTAATGTGATTCTAAATAAATCCATTTATATTCACGAATGTGATGATGTTTTATCCATCCATACGTATTATTTCCCAGTATAAAAACAAGCCAAGTAGTAAACACTGCCCCGTTATTTAGAATGGTATGATAAATTTTAGAATAAAGAACCAAAACAAACGAACATCAGAACTTTTACGACATTGTCGAAAGTTAATTGTATTTAGAAATTTAATGCCGATATTATTCCAAACCACAATATGTCGTGTTTATGGGGAAGCTGTGATATATGTCCATGGTAAGAATGCAAAGCCTAAATCATTATTGCAAAACGCTTAACTAACAACAGGCAGGTCTAATGTATTTTATATTCATTGAGAAGGATTTGTGATGATTTTTCAAATATATAAATCTAACACAAACGAATGACCAATTCTAAAATATTGATAGTTCAATATTTTTTTTAGAATGAAGGATTGAACGAATGTCAAGAAAAAGTGTCGTTAGAGACTAAATATACATTGTGGGTGATATTTGCAATCAAATGTGTGTGGTTCTTTAGCTGTCTTTTGGACAACAATAAAACCAGGCTTTCCCGTATAGAAATGCAGCAGGGGAATTCAAAATATTTCATATTGTTATAACTTACGATCTTAAAACAAAGCTGGCAGAATCGTTAGTGCGTCGAACAAAATGCCAAGTGCTATTTGTTTTGAAATCTTGCCGAGGTCAACTTTGCCTTTCATCCTTTCATATCGATAAAATAAACTATCATTCAAGCAATGGAGTTAATATTATCGACTAAACGACCACCACTCCTCAAAATTGCCGATATCAAAACAATATCACATGGTTTGAAAATTAACAGACATGAAAAAATACTCCCACAAAGTGAAGGAAGGAATAGATAAAATTTTTATTCCCACTGTCGCAATATATATACTAAGGGAAGTTAAAGATTATCCGCATTTTGCCCAAAACTTTCTTTACATTGACCGACCTGCCGTCAGCGCTCGCGCGATAAATTGTGGTCCCTTTGTGATTATGTAACCGAGGTTCGAGCTTGATCGCTCCAGTTTTCTTTCTTGAGTTACAGAGTGAACAGAGCAATGTGCATCAAATAATAACAGAGAACATTGATCCGATTTCTTTGATCTGAAGCGATGACAGGGGCTGAAATTTGTTGCCGGCTTTAAGTAAAATATGGGGACAGCGCTCTACAACGCAGACGTGTGTAGGAATGGATCGGGAAATTTAAAACTGGCTAGACAAGCGTGAGGCACGGAGAGGGAGCAGAACGCCCATCAACTTCCACCACTGACGTGAAGGTTCATCAAGCCCGAGAGAAGGTTCAGCAAATCGATGAGTGACCATCAATTTAGTTGCATGTTCTCTGCAACTTAGTCATGGTTGTGGATACGAAATCATCCTCGACAAGCTTCGCTTCCATAGAGTCTGTGTGAGATGAATGCCAAGAAAGCTTACCAAAGTCCATAAGTGCAATCGTGTCCAGATCTGACAACGCTTACTCGGTCACTGTCTAAACACCTTATAAGAAATTAAGCTTCTCAGAAAGGAGAAAGCTAATTCGATGACTCCATCACTGTACAAATCTGTAAAACTTTCCAGGAGTTTATCATTTAAAACATATGAGCATGTGTAGATATGCAACTATATTTATGAGAATACATAAATAAAACATACAAATCTGCACATATATACATTCATACATACGTAATACATACAAACAAAAAAATACCCTGTCGTTGATGATGAAATTCCAAAGCCTTTGGTCTAGGTTAGAAACCGATTCTTTCACTATTGGCAAGAAATCTTGAAATCTTGAAATAAACTAAATGATATACATACATACATAGATGTCTGTATATATGTATAGATGTGACAAAATTCTTTCCGTTTCTTTATATATATAAGTTGCTGAAATTACATATACTGCGATAGTTTTGTCTCTATTTTCCAATCGTATTAGAATTATTTGCACATTATAGATTGTTTGAAAAGTAACAAATTTTGGAGTTTTAATGGAATGTACTTACATCTATATAGTTAGCATTAATATAATCGTCATGTGGATCATCTTCAATGTTTAACTTTACCCTTGTATGATCATCTGAAACAAGAAAATTACAGGAATTAAAGGGAATTCTGTTTTAATGCAAAGTTAATTAAAATTTATATTTTGTAACAACAAAGAGTAACATGTCTAGGAAATTATTAGAAGGATGCGATAGAAAAACAAAAACAGAGAAATTAACAAGTCAATATATAAAAACAGTCGGAATAAAATGATAGAGATATACAATGACGTTTTGAATACTGGGTCCTTATACAAGGCGGAAGTGGGAAACAGGAAAGAAGAAAGAGTATATACAAAAATAAAATGAAATAAATTGGAAATACTTCGGTATTCGTTGGCTGAATTTGTATTAATATTGAAGCGTAAATAAAGTGTCTCAGTGTAAGCAGGTAGGAGGAGGGGGTATGTTGACAGTAAGTATGCAGGAGGTATTTTTGCATGTATGTATGTATATATATGTGTATGCAGATATGTATGTGTGTGCATGCAAAAGTCTTGACTCGCTTGCAGCAGATAGGAAAGCGTGGAGAGTTATGATTTGGGGCAGTGTTAAAGATTTTAAGTTTGACAGATTTAAGCATTCTGAAATGAAAATAAAATTTCGTAAAAATGAGATTGATATCAATAACATTGCAAGAGTTTCTCATCGAGTCTTTAAATGTTCTTTATGCACAAAAGAATACATATTTCACACTGGTATGAGATTGCACCAGCGTTCCCATGTGGGTAAAAG
Source organism: Octopus bimaculoides (assembly GCF_001194135.2). Classification (NCBI taxonomy): domain Eukaryota; kingdom Metazoa; phylum Mollusca; class Cephalopoda; order Octopoda; family Octopodidae; genus Octopus; species Octopus bimaculoides. The sequence goes on from NC_068988.1 coordinate 4,734,922, forward strand.
ATATATGAACTATTGGAATTTCATTCCGGATGACCAGTTTCAGTGCAATGTCTGTCAAAAAAACTTGTAAGTCACATGGAGGATTGAAGTGGCACTTAAGCATTCGCAATAAACAAGTGGAAACGGAACTAATGCTAAAATGAGACATTGCTGCAGTATATGTGATCAGCTCTTCAAACACCTTTCAGGCGATATTTAATAAAGTAAAACTAATGGTGAAGCAGATGGTGATGTGACCCATGACACGGGAATATGTATCATGTACAGGTGACGCTGACACTTTGTAAATGACAGGAGAAATACTGTAGCAGGGGTTGGCGAGCAAGCAAAGAAAACGGCTGAGCGTGATGGGAAGGAACTGAAAGGAAGAGACTACAGGTCATTTAGATTGTAGTCACGTGTGAGAAAGAAATGGTCGTCTTAAAATTATGTGGGAGATTCCAGATTGGAGAAAGCTGAAGAGTCCAAGAATGTTGCGCTAGAGAGCTCCAAGGAGCTCCGAGGAGCTAGCACTGAACGTAAAACTGAAGCCATTTAGTGATCTGTTGGTGACAAAAGAAAGGACGAATTTACAGATGATTTCGATTTTAGGAAGAATCAAAACGTCTTAGCTCCCGAGATAATCGGACTTGGTTGTTGACTACCACCGACGACGACATTTTCGTCAAACTGACCAACAAACGCTGGACTGAGGTAGTATGGCTATGACATTTGCTATGTACAAGGCTGATACGTGCTTCTGCAATATTTGAACCTCCGACCAATCTCCCATCCAGTCAGTAACTCATATCTACCACTATTCACCACGTCTTTCTTTCTTCTTTTCCTTTGCCACTTCTTCATTGCCATACACCACTTCATTCCACTATCTCGTTCGTACCCAAGAAGCAAGTAAATTTAACTCTAACAATACTATGTAACTAGAATTCGTATACTTATTGAAGTGCATTTCAATCTCGATTGTGATTTATTTCTCTGGCTTTTATTATCATCTATCATATTTTTAATGAATAAGTTTTGAAGAAAACATTACTTACATGCTACAATATTACCATATCGGTTCTTCATTTTATTTTCCGTTTTCTTTGCTACATCGCATTTTGCTGTGAGTCCTGCTGGCGTGAGCTGAAATATACAACATGGAATGTATAGAAACTAGGAGAATTCAAAATATTTCAATACTAAATTTTATTCGTATATACTATAGATAAGACGAAGCAGTTGAACGAAACATATACGAATACGAAAATTATGAATTTATTTTAATGGTCAGGATCTAATTTTGACGACATTAAAATTCAAAGTATACTGCAAAAAATGTGAAGATTATGTAACAAATACAATTTTATGAAATGATAAAACTGAAATGCATCTTTGTAATATACACAAAAGTTATTAGAAATATAATATTATAGTTGAAGTAGTAATAAGTCAGATAGTTCTAATGTTCAATGCTAAGACAAAGAAGCATTAACATCAACGCACATTTCATTTCGTTCTTTGTAACCATTACAATTTATATAAATTATTAATAATAAGACAGTATCGGAAACATCCAAGCTTTGCCACATAATATACACCACTGTTAAATATAATATACACCATTATTTCTATTATCCATCTGCTTTAGTCAAACTCAGCAGTTCGTAATCAAATGAGAATTCCAAAATATCCAACGTCTCATAGAGAGTTTTAGCGCACGCACGCACACACATACACACACACACACACACACATACATACATACATACATACATATGTGTGTGTGCGTATAGTTGCCCCTACGAACATAGAAATTATAAAACTACATTTTTTTAAACTTTTAACATATTTTGAAAGAAGGTTTGAATACTTTCTTCATCCCACACTTAAAACTATTTGATAGATGACAAATTAACAAATGAAAATGTATAAGAAGAGAAAATGAAAAGCAACTTTAGAATGTACTAAAAGTCTCGTGTGCATTTCCTGTTTCCGTTTCAAAATATGTCATCTGACTGCTTGAAGATATAGTTGCGCATGCTCCATATTACCAACAACGAAATTTTTAATGAATTATCACGAATCGGCAAAGGCTATATACATACATGTATATATATATATATATATATATATATATATATATATATATATATATATATATATATATATATATATATATATATATATATACACACACATATAAATATACATATGTGTGGTGTTTGTATGTATGCATGTATATATGTGTGCGTGTTTGTGTATGTACTTAATTAACATCAAAAAGCTTAATTCATTTAAAATAAATAATGGAAGTTAATTATTAATGGAATCTCTGAGAAATAAATTTCCATATACCTATATGTGTGTATTGAGCACACATACGCACACATTTATTCGTGTATATGTGAGTTGTGCATAAATGTCGAACGATGAAAATGAATGCCCAAGGCTACATTGGTGGATATAATTTCTTTATTTTTGAATTAAGGCTACCATTGGTTTCATGTTAACAAAAGTGGGAAAATATCCGAGTGTCTTAACAAATTTTCAAGTCGATCACATGGAGAAAGTGTTTGCCTCCATTCTGGAAAACACAGCATCATTTACTTCACGGGGTTCTCCTAAATTCACGTGAATAAGACAATGAATTAATGAGTCAAGGGACGTTACTTCTAGGTGGAATTTTTTCGTTGTTTGTCTCCCTTGGAGTTGTCTTTTGGGCGAATCTTTTTGTGGTCAATTTGTTTGCATTATTTTGCCTTTTTTCTTTGGACATGGTATTCTTATACTTATGTGCTGAGGTAGTTCGTCATTGGGGCATATTTCCTCTTTGTGCGGAGTTTGTGTGCTATGTGTTCACCTTTGGGAAAGGGGCTATCCTGGTTATGTTACCGTCGCAGATAGTGGTTCTTCAATGAAATATTTGAATGTAAAATATTGCTTGTGTATGCAGGGAGAGAAGGATTAATCCCTAATAATTAGGATCTTATCTGTTGATTGTATAATATTTAATTTTTCAGTGATAGAGAGTTCACATTTGGTACCCCGTCTTCTGTATTTTTTTGGCCTTAGCAATAATTTTTCATTCTATCTCAGGGTTGCTTATTCTACCTCCTTTCAATGTCCATATCATATTTGACAGGATGCTGCATGTTTTTGTTTTTATCTCTGAACGGTGTCGGGTGCTGTGTATACATTTCCTTGAACGAGTTGCCCGTCATTCCGATATACGTCTTTGCTATTCCGTTGGGGTCCATGATATACGATTTCTCTTTCGTATTCGAGTTCTTTCTCAAGACAGTTGTTTAAAGGGCAACGATTTGGGGGATCTGAAGTCGCATTGTATTTCGGGGTTTTTTCTGGTGTGTTAATGATAATTGTGATTGAGTTTTATTGACACTGTAATGAAAGGGGCGGGGCAACTATAGCTAACAGCATTTCTGTTGAAGATCCTGTGGTATTTGTGTGAATGTGGAAAGTGGTTGTTTATTAGTTTTAAGAATTTCCTAGCTATGTTAGTAGTTACATTCATGATATAAGGTGAGTTGAACCATACGATTTTCTCCTGAGTCTGCTTGGCCTATTTATATTTGGTTCAATGGAGTATATGCTATTCTTGAAGTTGGACCTTTCTATCTTTCTATTGCAGCATTATATACGGGGCAGCTTTTTCAAAAGTGTATTTGTCGGCGGATAAATTGGAGATGCACCTGCTACTGCTGGTGGTGGTTGGAACCTATCTCTATGTACGAGATTTCCTCGTTTAGTGTGTGTATCATCATCATCATCATCATCATCATCATCATCGTTTAACGTCCGCTTTCCATGCTGGCATGGGTTGGACGATTTGACTGAGGACTGGTGAAACCGGATGGCAACACCAGGCTCCAGTCTGATTTGGCAGAGTTTCTACAGCTGGATGCCCTTCCTAACGCCAACCACTCAGAGAGTGTAGTGGGTGCTTTTACGTGTAACCCGCACGAAAACGGCCTCGCTCGAAATGGTGTCTTTTATGTGCCACCCGCAC
>NC_068988.1:4739465-4741685 GCF_001194135.2 Octopus bimaculoides
TATATATATATACATATATACATATGTTTATATTCACACACATAGAGAAAGGGTGAGGAGTATTATATACATTATAAAACAATAACATTTTAAATAAATGTTACATTAAGAATTATAATACTGTTATAATAAAGTATTTTATACATATTCCTCCATACAGTTCATAGTAGTCTTGTCCTTTCGTGTATTCACGCATTTTAAACAAGTTAAAACTTCAGATGAACACAGAATGAAAAACAATCATAGGATTGATAGGATTGATAACGGTAGCAATCCATTGGAATAAAAAGCAGAGGCATTAGAGAGAAGAGTCATATTGCTGAATGAAGTGAAGTCATTGGCTTCATGAAAGATTTTGTTTCGAGATTAAATCATCTTAAAATACACAAAATTGGTTGATACACTTTCAAGAAAACTGCAATTAGGAAAGATATAAACGGTAAATACGGAAGCTGAAGAAAGCATTTCTACCTTGTCAATAGAAATTATAATTCCTGCATTGTAACTTGAAAAGTTTAATCGAAATAAAAATAATAAAAATAAATATTCATTAAATGAGAGATGAGACTATATTCTATGTACAAGATATACTAAGTGCTGTGTAGAGGTTTATTAGTCAGGGCTTTCAGTCATCAGACAATGGTAGCAACCAAAATTAATGCACAACAAAGGAAAATGAAACCAAAAGGTAATATTTAAAACGTCCAAACAACACATACTGCTTTCACACACACAAACACACACACACAAACACACACACACACACATACACACACACACACACACAGAGACACGCACAAACACACATATCTAGATAGATATAGATAGATATGTAGATAGGTATGTTGTGTTTGTGTTTATATCTCTGTGTGTGAATAAACAGACATGCATATATATTTATATATATATGCCTAAATATTAAAGCATGAATGTGTACATACACGTGTGTACATAGGGTGTTTCACTCACGATCACAAGATTGTAGTTTCAATTTCTATACCGGGTGGTACATTGTGTTCTTGAGCATACCATTTCTTCCCACTTTGCTCTGCGATCACTTCGATACGTGACACGTGCCACACTGCGCATCTGTTTAAGCAACGGCGATTTGATGGAGGGAGGGAGCTAATATGCGGCACATACTTTTGATCACTATAAACAAATCATTGGTCGTCTTAGATGGGAGAGTACATCATCAGCGTGCGTATGTGTGTGCGTGCGTATGCGTGTGTGTGTGTGTGTGTGTGTGTGTGTGTGTGTGTTAGTGTGTGTGTGTGTGTGTGTGTGTGTGTGTAATTGTTTTCTTTCGTTTATTCATTTTTCAATATACCAACTAAGAACAGAGCTTAATACGTAAAATAAAAATCATTCTAAGTTAAATATTAGGAGGAGCCCTTAGAAGGTATAAAAACGGAAGTTTAATAAAAATAGATTTCAAACAGACTGCCATATTCAATTTTGCATTTAAGCAGTGAAAATAATTCATAAATGCCTTAAATCGAGCTAATATTTTAAAGTAGATGTACTCAAACATATGCGAGCCGTTATTAGTTTAGAATTTGCACCTCTAACAATTAAATCAAGAAATATTAAACAACGACACTTTACTGAAACATCGAAATAAGTAGAATCATTTTACCGTTGTAAACGGCCGTACAAAAGGAGATAATGATAAACATAAACAATTTCAGGAAAATATTTAAGTGGCAAACGGAGATCAAAATTGTAAATAATGATTTCTATTAGAAATATATTTTCCCATTGAACTAAATTTAGATCGATGTCTTCATATTTAGAAATGCCATGGCTATTTTCAGAGTTTGGCTATTTTGAATTTTTAAATGTTGAAGAATACTAATTATCGATTTATCTTAGCTTGGCACAAAAGACCAATTTGCGAAAGAGTATGTTACTCGTGATTGAATCAATACACGTCAATTAACGGTATTTCTTTTATCGACCTCAAAGGCTTCATTTAATACATAATGTATGAAATATCGCCCGGCATTTTTACACGTGTATCTCTGTTTCTGGCAAAACTTTACCAGAGGCGAACACCCGATTAATACGGTTTGGTTGGGTAGAATGCCACTTAGTGTAATGCAGCAAAAATTCTAGTTTATTACTGATTTTTGTCGCACTAAGAAAGATAAATTAAAACGCCGTGTGAAAAATAATGATTACCCACTCCTTAATCTCTCTCTCTCTCTCTCTCTCTCT
>NC_068988.1:4741695-4745858 GCF_001194135.2 Octopus bimaculoides
TATACACATGTACATATAAATGAATACGCATGTGTGTGTGTGTGTGTGTGTGCGTACATGTATATGCATATGTGTGTGTGCGCGCGCGCATGTTCGTTTATATATCTGAGGAACTTGCGCACCCATGTTCAGATGCGCACGCTCGCATCAATACAGACATGCACGCAAAACCATATGAGCGCGTCTACACATTCACATATACAACTATATACTTGCACATACTGGCCCTTCCTACATCCCTCAAACAAACTGACCGATTTCCTGTCCACCACACGGTCGATATCCTGTTCATCATGCGGTATTTTGTTGTCGCTGGTATACCGATATAGCAAAAATCTGGCAGAAACGTCAGCACGCCGGGCGAAATGCTTCGCGGTATTTCGTCAGCCGCTACGTTCTGAGTTCAAATTCCGACAAGGTTGACTTTGCCTTTCATCCTTTCGTGGTCGATAAATTAAGTACCAGTTACGCACTGGGGTCGATGTAATCGACTTAATCCCTTTGTCTGTCCTTGTTTGTCCCCTCTATGTTTAGCCCCTTGTGGGCAATAAAGAATTGGATATAGCAAAAATCAAATCATGACACTGCGTGACCTTCCTCGACGAATCACAGCTCACCTTACGGTAATAGCAATCAGCTTCTTCCATTCAAATTCAAAATAGCTGAAGACTATGAAGACTAGCATCACGCTTGAAACTCAGTGTACCAACGAATTTGAATCAAACTGTTTTGATCCATACATGTAACTCTCAATAAGTTTGTTGAGTGCACTCAACTATCAACATGGCTGAAAAAAAGGTCGGTGCAAGTGTGAAGGTAAAACACCTACAAAAATCAGCATTGCTTGAAACTAAAAGAATTATTCACAAGGTTCTTGAAGCATGACCAGTAAACAAGTGTCAACTTAGTCTGCTAGCTGTGGACACTTTCCATCATACCCAGCAAAATAAGCTGTGAGTTTTCATGTTGCAATACCCAGCCATTCGAGGGTGAAATGTAAGGTAACAGAGAAGTGTGAGAAATACCAGCCACTGCGGGACAAGAAGGAAAGTTATGGGATATGAGGAAAGTAACGGTGATACCGGTGGTAATTGGAGTATTAGGAGCAGTTTCCAAGGGCAATGAAAAACATATTAAGAATATTGGAACTGCTGTCAGACTCGAGGTGATCCAGAAGATGGCATTGATGGGTACAGCTTGCATTGTAAGGAGGGGTTTGTCTCTTTGAGTCACAGGAGAAGGCACTACTTGAAACTTTTGGTGATTTGTTATTGCTTGCTTTCAAGTAAAGAATAACCGGTAATTATGATCTATCCGAGAGTCTTTCAGAATAACAACAACAACAATAATAAATAATAATAATATTGTGGACATCAGATATAAAAACTCTGTATTATATATGTAGTGCAACCAATTGAAAGACATGCATGAAGATGGTAGTATGATTGTAATATACGAAATGTTAAGTAAAAATCTTTGTGATATTGAAACGGAAATAAGATTTCAGGTATAATTACATTTGTTTACGATTATCGCTGGACAGAATAAAGAAACTTCACGGAACTTAAAATGAATTGATACTAACAAAATGATTCGAGAACAAGTGAAACTAAGCAATGTCTTTCATGCTGTTAAATCAAGGTAGACATACTTTTATACAACAATGCCAAGCGAGATAAATATTAATATTTATATATTTATATCTCTTACACAACTATTTATAATATACACTTAGCTGTTTGTATAAATATTAATTGCATCAATAAATTATTATGCTTTATGTATCAATAATTTGCAAATATTTATAGTTTCTTCCAACAACAATTAGAAAATGCTGAGTATTTATAGATATAATACCTGAAAAGTGAATATTAAATCTTGTTTGTTGGAATTTAAGCGAACGACCCTTGTATTATATATATATATATATATAGAGCAAATGATCACCCACACTGGAGGCAAATACTGCGCGAAAGTGAATGAAGAGAGAGTAAGTAAAACAGGTATTGGCCATCAAAGAAAAGTACACTTGATGGAAGGAAAAATCAGCAGCACCAGCAGAGAGCTCCTTCAAATGCAGTCGCTGTATGCATGAATGACACTCCCGTGTGGGCCTGTGCAGCCACAACAGACGTTGCACCACCATCAGCAACTGACACGATTTCTTTGGGTGCAGATCCATGGTCTCTAGAAACCGACGGATGTGTACTATATATATATATATAGATATATGCTCCGTAGTCATCCTAATCAGATTTCTCTATAAACATACATTTATTCGTGAAAGTGCCGAATTATTGATACTTAATTCAAAATATGCATAATCTTATGTGAAAAATATTTAGAATATCATAAATAATTGTTCTAAATCCTACAAAAATTCAGTAGATATTAAGGTTTGCAAAATTGTTTTGAGAGCTGAAGAAACTATACCAAAACAAGGGCGCCTATTTTTACAAGGTTAGCGAAACTTAGTAAAAAACATTTGGCGGTTTCATTGAATAAGCTGAATGAATCTATTTTACGCTGAACAGGATTTCTAATATGGGAGATCATTAATTATTGAAAGCAATATTAGATTGATATCTGTGATACCTGTTTCTGCATGCGCTGCTAGTTGTGGTTGTATGGCTTCATATTGGAGGAGAAAAACCGATGTCACTAAAGCAGTGGCATAAATGATTACTTTTTTTGTTAGTTGTGAAAAGCTGAATTATAATATGGTTTATTATTTATAATGTTAATTGTTAGTTGCATTTGCAATTTTAAATATTTCTGAACCTGCAAGACCAGTTTCCCACAGCTATTGGCTTCAGTAAACTGAATTTGATTGTATCTAGTTTTTGATTGCTATGCATGTATACGCTGCTATACACACTGACTCCATTTTTGTCTATTTAATTCAGTCACTCTTTATGTTTTGGTGGCCAATTGTTGGACGCATGAATTGTTGTTCTTGAAAAAAATAGTTGCTAAAAGATATTTTCATAGTTTAACGTTTTCAAGAGGCATTAATAAACTCTGTAAAAATTACAACTAATTTGTAAAAGAGAATAATGAACGATAAAATTAGAAAATGGAAATAATTTCAGTTGAACAAGCAAAGCTAAGGAGAGATGAAGAAGAAATAAACGACGAAGATTGCTATCAGTATGAAGTAGAAACAAAGAGAATAAAAGTAGAAGTGGTAATAAATTATAAAAGGAATATGTAGAGTAAAGTACTTATATGCATATATTTTTAAAGCGTCTTAATAAATGAGAATTATTCCTCTAATGCGATAATAATCCTATCGACGGTACAACTAATTCAAAGTAATGATTTTATTTATCGCCCTCTAAACAAACTGTAGTGTAGAAAATTAATTAGGAATATAGAGCCAGCGGTAGTTATCAGCTTTATTTTATTGAAGGAAATATGTAATAGGTTTATGAAAGAAAATGAAAATTAGTCCTTAAAGCTAAAAGCAAATGGCAAAGATAACTGTAAATAGCTTCATTACACTTTTGTAGGTGCAGTTTTGATAAAGTAAGGAAGTTTAACGATTATTTCCAAGGAACATAAATATATTTTGTCATACAATTTTCTTATTCATCAGGGACGTTTAAATTGTCTACGGAGTCGAATAATCTAGAAGAATTGTTTAATGTCACAGAAGTTTATAAGGATTGATGGGTATTGAGAATATGCAACTCTAAATACATTTTTCCTGCTAAAACTTATGCATATATAAAATTAGAAATATGGCATTTCTAAATCTCTCAGAGAGACTTATACAGCAGCAGCACAATAAAGAGATGGTTAAGTGAAAGTATAGCTGTGCCATAGCAGTCTCATGACGCCGCACTTAGGAAAATGTATTCTATTATGGCATCACACACACATATATATATATACATATATATGTTTGTGTTTATATCCCACCGCTTCACAGATGGTGTTGGTTTGTTCACGTCCCTATACTTTCTGGGTTCGGCAGAAGTAACGCACCTGAAATATGAATCGATATGGATTTCATTGACTACACCTTACAACGGTGTGCCCCTGCTTGGCCACACTTCGATGGAAAAGAACAAAAGGAAATGTATACGTACACATATGAAAATTGTGTGCATATATATACATATACACATATGTGTATGTATGTATGTATGTGTGTATAT